>NW_028282209.1:0-20674 GCF_059751285.1 Brachycentrus maculatus | reverse complement strand
CTGATGCAGTCTGATCCTATGCACTACTTGGTGTGGAAGAAAAATAAAATCATCAATTATAATTGATAAAACACCAAATTTATGCAAATAGGGGCATTAATAAAATAGCGGATTAACATTAAAAACATCTTTATATTATCTAATATACATTATACTTTATACTGGAACATACAGGAATCAATATTTACTATAGTATAACACATATATAACGACACACTTTATACATTCATAATTTACAAATTACTATCTTGTTTATTTTATTACAAAGCTACACATTAAATAAAACAATTTTAAAGTAATCATAAGCATCATTTAGAGAATTATTTAGTAACTTCATTGATTTTTTTGTAGTAATTACTAATATGAACAATAACTATTGCATTTTCAACATACAAGCAAGTAAAATAAATACATCAATATACCAATATAAACACATGTTTTAAAAATATTTTCTTTTATATTTGCATTACTAATACGAAACCCAAATCACATCAAGGATTTTTTTTAAAAGTTCCCTACTATCTTGGAGAGTATGGATAAATCTTTGTCCAAACCAAATTAGTCCCAGTAATTTTAAAAATAGGACTTCTGACTTATACACAATAGCTGTGTCAAGTTCCACAAGCTAGTTTGAGCACAGTTTTACATTTTTTAAAACGTCACTTTCATCATCTGTACCCCTCATATATATTCCATTCATAAATTCAAGAATCAAGAGCGCAGGTTTGATTATCTTGCCATTATACAAATGATGATAAAGATAACACCGTGTCAATCCCATGCGGTGCCCCATGCACCATCTGGGAGTGGTTAGGCATCAAAGAAAGAAGAAATTATATCTGTGGACTTCTTTGGAAGTTAACTAACTAACGGAGCTGACTAATCATCATGCCTCTTCCGAAGGGGTAGACAGAGAGAATAGTACGCCACACCAACAATCTTCGCCTCTTCCACATTCATACGTATCTTCATACATACTGACCTGACTAATCAATATTAAACTAACCATAATTTTTAAGTTCGTTGAAGTTATTTTTGTATTTTTGTAATAGTGTCATTATAAATAATATCCAAGATGGTTTGATAAAACTGATCTATTTGTAATGTTTAATTGTGAGAATTGATTACATTATTATTAACAAAATAAGTGACCATGGTACACGATTTACCCACAACGAAGGTTTTATAGTCCCAAGAATTAACAAATAAGTCTGCGTAATCGGAGGGCATGTATGACTAGATGTATGGATGTGAAGGAGGCGAGGAGTGTGTGTCAGTACAGAAGAGTGTGGCGTTCCATCTTCTCCGCCTACCCCTGCGGAGAAACGGCGTGATGGTAGTAGTAGTAGTAGTAGGAATTAACAATAAATATGGGAGTCCAACACTGCAATATATCATTCCAAACATTTTTAATTTGTTGCCGACGGAGGTTAGAGGTCAAAATAAAATATGGAACAAAGGCAAAATAAAGGAATGGGTAAACGATCAAGAGTTAATTTGATGAACATTTAAAAATAGTTTATATTCTTCATTTTCTCTCCCTTTTTTGTGTGGTTAAAATGGGTAAAAACATTAAAAATGTGTGTAAACAGAACTCCACCAACAAGACACACAAGGTGGCTTGGTGGGTCGCTGCAAAAAATATTTTAAATATGTTTAAAATTCTCTCCGTACCATCCATTGTTTACTTTGTGGTATTATAATAATAAAACCCTTATCCGCACCCCAATGGTGCATAGGGCACTGTGTCATATTAACGCAGTGTTATCTTGATCGTTTACACATGAAGGAAAGGTGATCAGCCCTCCGCTTCAGGTACCAGTCCATGGTAATATTGAATAAATATTACAGTGAAAAAATCACTTATATTTATTTTACCCCCCTTGGGAATCGAACCCGGGACCTCCAGAACGGTAGCCGAGCGTGCTGACCATTACACTACGGATGGCGGTACATCCACTGTTTACTTTGTGGTATTACACAAAGTAAACAGTGGATGGTAAGGAGAGTGTTTTATTACCATACCACAAAGTTATCAATGCTTTTAATGTACAAAATATGTTTAAAATTGTTCTTGAAATAAATGCAAGTAAAAAAAAAATAATAAAAAAATTAAGTAAATTTATCTGAAAAAGGAGTTCCATACTGTTCCCTTTTGGGAGTTATTCTGATTGGGCGGTAAGCTTCATCCATACTCTTCGAAAGGTTATTACAATGCAGATTTATTTATTCGTGAAATTTTAATTTATATTTTAAGTGCGGCGCTTATCAATGAAGTCAGCAAATTCTACAATTTGAGTATTTTACACAGATAGAAATTATATTGGTAACAGGCACATTTATGAAATTAAGTGTGTTTGTAGTAGCACGCTTTAAAAAAATACATAAAATTTGAAAATAATTAAGCGGTTGGTTGGAAGACACAATAATTTTAAAAGTAGCTTTCTATGCATTATAAAAATAAAATAAAATATAAAATATTCTCATATAAAATTATATACTATATTAATGATCAACAAAAACATGTTCAGGAAAAAGTTTATTAGGTGATTTCGATAAATTGTAGTGATACACCAAACACAGGTTCGGCAAATACCCGATGATCCAGATTTGTGAACAAGTATTTGGACACACTCAAAATGTTATAGAATTGTTTTGTTTAAGTACATCGCAGATAGCGTCTATTATGGTACATATATTATAATATAGATTTTTATTTTATTTTGAAAAATATGTCTTTTATGGAATATGTTTTCTTCTAACCCTCATTTACACCCAATGGTGCATAGGGCACTGCATCAAACCCACAAAATATTAATCTGATCGTAATTAACATAAAATCAAAGTAATCAGTGAAAAATAAAATAAATATTAGACGGTTGTTTTATCGTAATTATCACAGAATAACAAAACATGGCAGTCAAAGCAAGATTCAAATACCTAAGAATATTTTTGAATTACATCATAACTTAAGTAAATTAAAATGGATTCCAAGAATTAAACATGATTTAACATCTATTTGCCCGACTGTTTGCCCAGTACTGCGACACAATGAAACCAGATCAATCCAAAATCATGCAATTCATCAATTTAAGAATATTAAACTAGAATATATTTAAACTGAATAATATCACACCGAGTTAAATAAATTTTAGATTTAAGCTTAGGTCTAAATTTAAAGATACAATTTTGGTGTTACATTATACCAATATTTTAAAATGTAATTTAGTTATAGCTAGTTACAGAGTAAACTATAAAAACATAATTTAGCTACATGGTAAGGAATTATGTCAAAAAACATACATGTAATGATATTTTTACAAATATATGGCAAATTTCTTTTTCTCAACATATTTTAACATTAAAACTAATTGAAAGACCTCATATATATATATATATATATATATAAATATAAATATATAAATATATATATATATATATATATATATATATATATATATATATATATATATATATATATATATATATATATATATATATATATATATATATATATATATATATATATATATTTATAAATATATAGATTATTATATATATATATATATACATATATATATATATATATATATATATATATATATATATATATATATATATATATATATATATATATATATATATATATATATATATATATATATATATATATATATACATATATATATATATATATATATATATAAATATATATATATATATATATATATATATATATATATGTATATATATATATATATATATATATATATATATATATATATATATATATATATATATATATATATATATATATATATATATATATATATATATATATGTATATATATTTATATATATATATATATATATATATATATATATATATATATATATATATATATATATGTATAAATATATATACATATCCCATGTAACGCGATGGAACGGCGTTATTTCTACCCGTTCGGTCGATTAATGCTTACGGATGAGAAGGGTATTTTTATCTTCTGCGCCGGCATCATTTCAAAGTCAGAAAGAAGGAATTACATGTTTAATGTTTTTTTTGTGAATATTATGTACCAATCTCTTTGTTAAGGTCTATATGTACATAATTATCAAATCCCGTTGCCAGCGGACCGCAGGCGTAAAAACACCCTACCTTAGTGTGTTAACAGTATTTATACACAATGGCAAGAAAGAATTTCAATATTATAAACTGTTTATAAATTTGTAGATTACATTTGATATAACAATAGATTGTGTACGTAAATTTTTATTGATCGGGCCTCGAAATGCGCCGGAATCAATTTGACTAGTTGAAATATTTATTCCGTTAACAATTTCCTATTTCAATAGCTATTTTTACCATAAGTTAAACACACAATGTCGCTGAGATATGTTTCAAGCCTAATGCACTACGTGCCCTTTTTAAGTTAAATCTTTTAATTTGATATTTTGTCTTTATTTTGCATGTTATTAAGGCTCAGCATTCATTAAGTTACAGCTTATTATTCTCTAAATCCAGGCAACATTTTACATAACTGTTTTTTCTTAAAACACCGTTCTTGCATTTAAAAAATAAGTTTTTCTTCGAAATGATTATATGGTTTTGAAAAGAAAAGAATTATGGAAAGGTCTGGAGTTAAAGAAAAATTATAAATATATTTTTGATAAATATATATTAAAAAAAAAAAAAAAAAAAAATCCAATACACTTAAAAAATTGGGCGCGGGAGATATGTGACCTCTCCGGTGGTCTCAGGTGGAATGAATGCGACTTAACGAATGCTGGGCCTTAATTGTCTGAAAAATGCTCATTTTAATTTGGCACTGAATCTGCCATAAGGTTTATTTAAATAAGTAATTTTCTGGTAATTTTGATGCAATAGTAAAAAGGTGCACAGAAACAACTCTAAATGATCCTTTTACTGTATTGTTACATCATTTTTATACAGTGCACTTGAAACCATTTCAGTAGACCGATTTATTAATTTGTTTATATATCCATAGAGAAGTTGTCAGTTAAACCGCTGGTCAGCCATTTGTCAAAGCAAAAGTATATGGCCCATTTGTATGTCAGGGTGGTCTACTGTTGTTGCTTCACAGTTAACTAATAACGCTGTGGTAACTAATAACCATCTGTTAAGTGAAAAGGGTCAGATACCTATATGCATGCTCTCCGTGCAATTAAACAAAGGTTTAACATATCGCTCACTCCTTTCAACAACGTCATATAACAAAAATCATCGACTTTCAGTTGTGCATGTTTTCGGAATGCCCAGAGAATTTACTATATCCCAGCAAAAGCGGCAATTTTTAACTTAATATTTACCCGCTTCAGGGCAGAAGGTGATGTGTTTGCATTATGAAAAAAAAGGTATTGTTTAATTTTTTTTATATAAACTAAATATTTTTCAAATGCAGAAAAACATTCAGGTTTTACCTAAAAAGATCTGTTGCACAGTAAAAAGATTAATAAGTGGCTTGATATTTATTTTTAAAACATTTTATTATATTCTTACACATTAAAAACGATTTCCTAAAAAATCAAAATTTTTGAAATATGACGTTGAAAGGAGTGAGCAATATTAAAAATAATATGTTACAAAATTAAAATGTAATTTAACTAAAAAAAAAAGTACAAAATACATAATAAGTGCTAAAATTTATGGAATTATAGGATTTAAAAATAGCACATAATTATAGTTACACAAAATGTACAGGTGCTATACTTAAATTCTTAAAAATCACAATCTCTTTATTTAAAAATATACTAATGATCTCATGAAATATATTACAGTAATATTATTTACATAAATTTAATAAACTTTTGCTACATTAATATATTTTTGTTCTAGAAGATTTCACAAAAATACATATTTCCATTTATATTGTTAACATCAAGTATTAATATAAATTATATCAAGGTATAATACATTGAGATTTTGTTTTCAACTAATTTTTTTATTATTATTTTTTTAGCACAATCAAATAAAACAACTTTGTTTTAACCACTTTTTTACATTCACAGCTTCATACTGTTTTTGGATGGCTCCATATGTAGCTCACAAGTTGTCATCTGGAGTTTTTCATCTGGAGAGATTTTTTTAAATCATATTTTCATATGGTGTACGGAGTGCATGGAAGTTTTTGGTATCGTAAGGGAAGGGTAGTTAATTATAACCTAACTATGAGTATTTCAATGTTTTAGAATTTGTACATGAACCCTGAGGATGACAAGGTTCTTGTCGAAACCGGTTGGAAAAAGTGTACCAATAAAAAGAGGTTATAACAATGTTGTTTTATTTTATAAAGTGAATAAAGAATATTTATTTTTAATTGGTTTGGGTGTCTGTGATGTATTTTTCATATCTGTCCTCCAAATAATTCATTTAAACATTTGGATTTGCTGTTCAATATTCACTAATTCTTTCAAAAAAATTTTTAAGTAAGTACCAGCAGTATTTTTCATTCAGAACTTTTCCCCCCAAATGACATGGATTTGAAGTAGTTCTATATTCGAATCCACTTGACAATCTTTAATAATTTTATTTAAGTACTTATTCTATGATACACAGTTAAAACACTCGCAATTTTTCATAGTTTCAGATCTCGGAAGGTTTTAAATTCCTCCATCTTGATTTTTTTAGTGTCCCTAACATTGCATAACAATTAAACATTCAACAGTTTTTTTTAAATACTTGGTTGTAACATCCAGAGTTAAATTTTCCATATCAACAAAATAATAAACATCAATTATGCTGTTATTTCAAAAAAAATCTTTATATTACAAAAAACGTTGGCAGCAAACTAGTTGATAAAATGATATTGCTGTCAGATTCTAATGAATGAAAATCAAGTGAGTTGATCTTTGACCAAATCAATTCATGTATTTGATTTTCAAACACAGTTCAAACTTGTGAAATTCCATATGTGTTGCCGCTAAAAGAACTTGGATACACTGTGTTATTATATTGTTTTTTAAGACAGTGACATATCGTTGTAGAGGCTCACTGTTTGAATGTGAAAAAGCTTGTTCCAAGATCCCAATCATTCAAGTCTAGAGGTCCAAAACAGTCGTCGAAGAAGGCTTCAATATTTTTATAAAGATGGAGTTGGCTGCCGCTGAATTCATGATCTTCATCGGGATAAACCTGGAAAAATAAATAAACAATAATAATGTTATTTTATTCTCAATATTATTGATATTTAAAGCATTTACATTGTGGTTAGTCATTTTTACTTGCACTTTGACCTCGGCTCACATGTTTAACCTCGGCTCGTAACGCATGTTTGTGCTGAAACCTTTAGTGCGTGTTGGTCTTCGGGTCGACCAAAAATCGCATGTGTTAAACATTTTGTGTAGTTTTTAGTGTGTAAATAGTGCTATGGTAGTGAAGGGTAGTAGTGTTTGCATACTGTGGTAGTGAATGTCCTGAGGAAGAGATGGGGACGTCTCGAAACCGGTAGACATAAAAATCTCGTTGAGTGGTTATATACTAATATTGTTAACATTTTTGTAATAAAATAAATAAGTAAAAATGTTATTTGTTGTTTCGGAGTTCACTTTGTAGTAAGACATGATTAAATTGTAAATAAAACACTCGTTTTTTACCACTTGGGTATAATATTTTATGTCCGCCTCCGTAGTGTAATGGTCAGCACGCTCGGCTACCGTTCTGGAGGTCTCGAGTTTGATTCCCAGGGGGGGGGGGTTAAATAAATACAAGTGATTTTTTCACTCTAATATTTATTCAATATTACCCTGGACTGGTACCTGAAGCGGAGGGCTGATCACCTTTCATTCATGTGTAAACGATCAACATAACACTGCGTTTATATGACGCAGTGCCCTATGCATCATTGGGGTGCGGATAGGGGTTTTATTTTTTTTTATATATAATACTTTTATGACTAGTTTTGGAAGCTACAAATACTTCCATCTAAGGGTTTGAATATGAATTGAGTTTATATTTAAACCCGTAGATAAAAGCATTTGTAGCTTCCGAAACAAGTTGTAAAAATATAATACTCAAATGGTAACAAACAAGTGTTTTATTTATAATTTGACAATAATAAAATGGCAGTAATTCTTAATCTCCTGATTGATTTTAAATCAAAACTGCAAAAACAGGGGATTGAATTAAATAATGACTTCTTTTAAAAATTCATTATTTCATATTATTTTTTGACATTTGATCAAAGATGAAGAAGAATATGGAAGTCTGGGCATTTATGGGGCTTACGACCGTCATAGGCTGGTTTATGTGATAACTTTACACACGTATAACATTCACCAATTCTACCCCCGTAAATGCCCAGACTTCCATATTCTTCTACATCTGTGTTGAGATGTCAAAAAATAATATGAAAAATAATTGGAGATAATTTTGTGAACAAGTATTTGGACACACTCAAAATGTTGTAGTCATTATTTAATTCAATCCCTCTGTTTGCAGTTTTGATTTCAAATTTAACAGGAGATTAAGAATAACTGGTTTAATAATAATAAATATATAATAAATTATAAATATCTCATCTGAAGACTCCATTAAACTAGAAAGAGCACTAAGAAGTTGGCAGTCATCACAAAAGTCTGCGTTTTATATGCTGCACAAAAGGAACTACCTCAGTGTTCCGCAAACATTTTCCATTCAAGGTAGGTACACCTACCAAAGTAAGAAATTTCACAGGTGCATATTTACCATATTATGGTAACATATTTGACGTATTATGTTGAATGCAAAATGTGAGCCTACTTAAGAGAGAACAGGCAATCAAAATTTGGAGCAATTGTGTTATTTTCAATAAACTAGAATTTTTTCTGCGGCACACCAACTAATCACCACGTACACCATTGTGCTGTGGCACACACGCGGCGGGACAATGATCTACCTGATGCCTGAACATGACCCCCTGCCGTACAAGCGCCCTGGCCAGAGCGAGAGAGTGCTGTGCGGGGGCCGTGACATCGGCCAGTGCGGTGGCCAGCAGCACGGACCGGCCGGCCAGGTTCCCCGCACGCCGTGTGAGATCGGCCGCCTCGTACCCTCGGTAGTTTCCCGAAGGGGTGCCCGACCCCAGGTAGCGCTCCGTGAAGAATGTGTCTGGGAAGATAATTAAAAATTACCTCAAAAGTTCTGACCTTTGTCTGGACTAAGACTTTGTCTGTTACCGGATATATATTAAACATGTTCAGTGCCTTAAAAGAAAAGCTATTTCAACGCGAGTTTTTTTTTGTTTCCAGTAGTAATAAGTGTCTTTATTACCAATTTAAATCTTTTTAAAAATATATTTGCCCATTTATACCTTTCACACAGATCCGTGTATCCAACTCTCGCCAGCAGAGCATGCAATAGACTGACACGTTTGTATGTTGATGTGGGCGATCATGAATCCATGTAGTGGGCACCATGCGCTAGACGCATGATACACGGATCCATGTAGTAGGCATGCAAAGTGTTAAAGCTATCCTTGATCTGATACAGAAGCATCTAGACTTCCTGACAGACATTCTCTTACAAAACAATTTTTTTTATATTTTGTTTTATGAACCAAGTTGCAAAATTTAGAGAAAATGTGAAACAAAATTGTTTCCCGATTTTACTGTGAATTTACATTTAAAAGCTTTCAATATACCTGTCACTGCCAATCTAAATAAATACAAGTTTGTAAAACCACCACTAAATTTTCTATAAGTGGCCCGGTGTAAGCAGTGAAAGGGATTAGTAATAAGTTAGTTCTGTAAGTCAGCTAGATCCTATAGCGACCCGGATTACCTAATATATATACTATTATATCAGATCATTGATGTGTTGTAACTTGATGATTAACACTTTAACCACTGCCAACAAAACGTTGCCATCCTATTTTAGCCGTGCGTTATTGACTGCGTATACCTTGTTGGCATCCTTGTCAATACACAACTTTGCTTTTAAGAAATATTATCTAATATTTATGCAACGAAATTTCATTATTTGATGGCAGAATTTACTTATAAAATATCAATTAATGATAGGAATGTAAACAAAATCCACATTTTAGACAGATGACAGTCATTTTGAAATGGTTAAAATCAAAGTTTGTGTTTAATTTATTGCATACAAATTAAATATAAACATTCATTAGTTTAGCTCATTGCACATAATATTTTAAAGGTGGAGACTGATTTCATTTGCATTTTGTCGTAACATACCGTCGTAACGTCGCTCGCGGCGAGCGCTCCGACTATGGATGGAGCGCTTGGCTTGCTGTACTAACTATACGAATGCTCGCATCGTAACATGTTATATTAAGACGAAATGGCTCCGGTCAGTCCCCACCATAAGAGCATTTTTTATGGTTTTTTCTAGAGAAACTTACTATGGTAAGCCCATGTCACAATGGGAGCCAGGGCTACAGAACATTTGGTTAGGTTCACAGAGTCTTGCGATGTCATCATTCCTGCCACGTGTCCCCCGTATCCTGAGCCCCATACGCAAATCTTTCCTGCATCAACAATCTTCAAGTTGTCACGAAGATATCTGCAAACAGAGAGAGAAATTACACTTTCTCTTCTATTTCATGTTTTCTTAAAATACTAATCTTGGAATACATAAATAAAAATGTGAATGTTTATTTGTTCAGAATTTTAATTCATTGTTTGCAGGAAACGCTTAAAAGGGTCTTTTAATACTGTTGGTAGAATGCGGGAGACACTTATAAGCGTTCTATTTTATTACTTTCGGTAGAGCGCGAGAGGCGCCAAAAATATTATACAGATCGAAATTGGGTTTGCGGTTACTTGTGATTAGTATACTGAGGGTTGGGCGGCAGACTGTCCGAGTATAATTAGGGTCGGGGTTGATGAGAAATCCGCCCGACAACAATGGGTTAAACCTTCAAAATTTATTCACTGATTATTTTGAAATTTTATTAATACGCATGTTTTTATATATCTGTATAAATAAAAATACAAATGTCAGTTTGTTTAAATTCTGAAATCTTAATTGCTATGAAATTTTGCCTGCGTTGCATTCCATTACGTATGTGTTTTGATATATACCTACGACAAGTAAAAATCTGCCGTTTTTAAAAATAGTTTTTTTTACCGCAATGGCAGCGCTATCCGTTGAACGTAACATCAACACACGCAACACTAATCATTGCTCATGGTGGAGAGCGTGCTTCTTGACAACTGCTGTCACTTGGTATTTTTATTTGTTTTCAGTTGCATTGTTATTTCATGGATTTTAAATATTTCTACGCCTCACAAGTACTGTGAATAAAAATATTAAAAATATGTGCGTTGTATTTTGTTTCTTTTCCATTTAACCAGACTGAGCTACAGCAACACATAGCCGGGTACAGCTAGTGGTGAGATAAAATTCGTACTTACGTTAAAACAGCTATTTGGTCTTCAACTTCAACAGTTCCAAGTCGGTGATAGATTTCTTTCCTCATGTTGTCTCCCTAGAATAGTCAAAGATAAAAAAACATAAAAATATGAAGAAAAAAAAATTCTTTTAATTGTTTAATTTAAAAAGTATTCCAATGACAAAAAAGTGTGCGATAGAGAAAAACTAAGATGGCGCCGTTAAGTCAGTTTTGTGAAGGATACTAATAATACTTAAGTAGAATCAACATTTGTAATAATTATTTGAATAAGCTTTGTGTTTCATAAGCATTGTGAAATGAAACATTAGAGAGATGTGTGCTTTCTCTTTTCTTTCTTTTCTATTTAACCAGACTGAGCCCGGGTGCAGCTAGTAAACAATAAATTAAATGTTACAGTCGAGCTGGGTGGTGTAAAATTTCAGTAAATTTGAAACACGGTTATCCACATCTTATCACTTTGAGCCACATCTGTGACCTTGGGCTTTTCCCTTATCCAAACATTTGGTTTTTGGTCCCCAAGGGATATGTTTAGCATCCTTCTATCCAGTGCTCTTTGTGTTACGCGGAATTTATATATAATTCACTTTGTTAGGGTATATTTCTCGAATCCATATCGCTCACTCCTTTCAAGAACGTCATAAATTAAAAAGCTTGATTATTCAGGAAAACGTTTTTAAAGTTTAAAAATATAATACAATGTATTAAAAATAAATATAAAGCCACTTATTGAACTTTTTACTGTGCAACAGATCTTTTTAGCTAAAACCTTAAGGTTTGTTCTCCATTTGAAAAATATTTAGTAAATTTAAAAAATTTATTAAACAATACCTTTTTTTCAAAATGCAAAAACAACACTTTCTGCCCTGTAGCGGATAAATATTAAGATAAAAATATGCTGCTTTTGCTGGGATATAGTACATTTTCTGGGCATTCCGAAAACATGAACAACTGAAAATTGACGTTTTTTGATTTATGACGTTCTTGAAAGGAGTGAGCGATATGTGAGCACTGATCTTGTTCTAAGCCTCCAGTCAACCACCATTTTCATCCATCTATCTCCAGACATACGTGCCACATGACCTGCCCAGTTCCAGTTTGGGAGTCAATGCATTGTATATTAGACTCTTATTTTCTAAGTGTCCAACAGTATTTAATGATTTCTACATACATTTAAGATGTGATATTAATGTCATTTCTGTTGTTTATACCTGGAAACCTGATCCCCTGCCATCTATCTGTGCCACTATGAAGTTCTTAGTGCTGGAGAGATACCAAGCCCAGTCTACTTGGAATTTTTCAGAGACTAGTTGAGATCCTGGAGATGCATCACTGGAAGAACAATTAAATATCATTGTATCAGTAACAAAACAACCATTACTAAAAAAGCATTTAACATCATTGGAAACATTGATTGAATTAATGAATGGGTTTGGGGTGTGAAGAAAATCAGTAAAAATAACAAATTTTCCAAGAGAATTTCTACATATCTATCTTATTTATGGTAGGAGTAGGATCAATTTGGTGTATCCAGGTTCGGATCTTGCATACCAATAAAAGGGTCTCAGCTTAATAAAAGCTTTCTACATCCAATCATAGATGGTCGCTGTGAACTCGATCATTGAACGTCATGAAATTGTTCATATCATATACATACATGTGTATCAGTTCCACAATTTTGAGTAGTGTGGTTTTCAATCATGGGTAGAATAGTGAATTTTACATGTGTGTAAAGTAGTCACTTAATTATGGCAAGCCCTGTAAATACCCAGACATCCATATTCTTCTTCATCTACAGAGATGTCAAAAATGTAAATAAAACTGTTATATGGGAAATAAAATGAAGGAACAATGAGAATAGCAGAAATGTCTGAACTTGGAGTTGCAATCCATTCTCGTAAGTTGTAGACTGCTAGTATGTCCGCCTCCTTAATGTTGTGTTGAGAACGTTCGACTACCATACTGGGGGTCTTGGGTTTGATTCCCAGTCAAATAAATAAGTGATTTTTTTATTATATTATTTATTCAATTGGAATTAATACGGGTAGGCAGTAAAGGCAGGTAGTAAGGTAAGCTAGGTACTAATTAGTAAGTTAAGGCAGGTACTGGTTACATTTTTATGCCACGCGGGTAAGTTAAGATAGGCACTGCTTTACTGCCTATATGGAATTCCCGCCCTTGCCTGGACAATAGTGCCTGAAGCCAAGGGGTAATCACCTTTCCTTCTTGTGTTGACGATCAAGATAACACAGCGTTTATATGATGCAGTGCTCCATGGAGGGTTTGAAAAAGAAGAATATATCGTAGTCATACAGGAGAAAGTGACCAAGTGCATTGTTTTAGTAAAACGTGATCATTGACTATTTGATATCTTACTAGCTTAATATTGCCCTGAAAAAATCCCAAAGGATTTTAAACTTGGAAGTATAATATATTGAATTGGTAAAAATGACTAACTGCATTGATGTTTATTTTCTTGCCAAGCAAAAGTGACTTAAATGAACATTTTACCTCCCATTTTACCTACCCTCCTGAACATTTTACGTTTTGGTAGTTGGTCACTTTCTCCTGTACGACTACGATATATATATATATATATATATATATATATATATATATATATATATATATATATATATATATATATATATATATATATATATATATATATATATATATATTTAAGTCTCTTGAAGGGAAATCTTAAAGTTGAAAGGATAAAATTAAGTGTGACTTACACTTGCAATATGAGTGGGAACGGCATCTCCTCATACTCCCTCAGCCCGGGGGGCAGGTACAGGCGGACCTGGGCGTGGTAGCCGTGCAGTACCTCCACTTGGAAGGAGCGCAGCTGCGGAGCCGCCAGGGCCGCCACGCGCTCCCTCAGCAAGCCCCCTGGATGAAGAATCCCGACCCTCGAGTTGGTCAGCGTCTCTGCCAGATATACAGACGGTGCTTCTGGCCCCAGACATTCCTGGTGGACAAGAACACACATTTGGGAGAAGAACAATTAGGCAAAATAAGATTTGACAGAATGAAAGATATCTAGAGGGAGATCGAAAAATTCATGGATGCTGCAAAGAGAAACATGGTTCGAAGACATGGCCTAGGTGACTTTGTCCATGGCAGAAGGACCTACAACCTGAGGATGAGGAGAGCTGACTACAGCAGTTTACAAAGATGATAAGTTGGGATGTAGCCAGAAGAATAATGAAAGTCAGTAGTGTTTTTCAAAAAAATATCTATATAAATTAAGGTATATTTATAAAGATATTTTTTGTCTCAATAACCGCTATCATATCTCAGTCGGAACTGACAGATAGGACTGCCATCTGTAGAAAACTAGAATTTTGTAAAGTGAATAGCTTTCCTTTTCTGACCATAGGTGAGAGTTTTTGAGGTTTATTTTTTCACCTATTTTGGTTATAGGCTTTGAAATGCCCAGACCTAGGTTTTTATGATTTTTAAATACGCCACACCACTGTCTTAATGTGCAAATAATCTTTGATTCTTCCGCATTCATGCATATCCTCATACATACCTGCCAATTATTCACATTCCTAATCTGACCACATTAAAATATTTGACATAATTGATCATGCCCAGTTTTCCTCAGTCTCCCTACATTCTACATTTTTAATTACATTCGCCTCATAAATTTGTTTTACCATTCTTTCCTCACTCATTCATTTCACATGCCCAAACCATCTCAACACACCTTTCTTAATTTTATCAATAATGCTTATCTCATCCTTGCGTTCTTTCTTACATATTTCTTACTATATTCCTATAAAACATAAATGAATATGAATTATAGATTAGTGCCTGTAAGTAGAATCAGTTGTTGGAGCTAAATATTACGTTGTTATACAGGCAGTTGTTAGGCACGCTCTCATTAAGGTTACCTTTGCATTCTTTCCTTATTTCACCGTTCAAACATCTATCATACATATATTAACATATTTCCCACTATATTCCTATAAAATATAAATCAATGTAAATCAAAGATTAATTTAATGAGTACCTGTACGTAGAATCTGTTGTTGGAGCTAAATATGAAGTTGTTATAGAGGCTATTATTCGTCACACTCTCATTGAGATTCTTTCCTTATTACATACGTCATTCGAACATCCATCATACATATATTACATATTTCTAACTTCATTCCTATAAAATATTAATCAATAAAAATTATAGATTATTTAATGAGTACCTGTACGTAAAATCGGTTGTTGGAGCTAAATATGACGTTGTTATAGAGACAGTTGTTCGGCACACTCTCATTGAGATAGAAGACTCCATTTCTCTTCCCGGCTACATTCAGATGAGCATAAGATTTTGCTGGACCATTCATGGATGCAGTCACTTTGAGTGTCGCCTCGGTAGCCCTCGAAGCGGCCACCGTGTCTGTCACATTGAGGTCTTCGTACATCTCTCCTGAAGTGGTTGAGAAGGCCTCGTCTGCTTCGACTTGGGTGGTAGCCGGTTGGTCTTCGACTGTGGTGACAAAGTTCTGCGCGAGCCCGGCTTCGGTTGGGCAGGTGAGGCACTGCATGGTCGACATGTCGGACCACAGATTGGTCCCTTGGTTCTCTCCTTGGGTGTAGTATGTCCGGGATCCGTCATCGTCAGGAGGTTTGGTCGCCTGCAGCTTTATCCGGTAGAGATGTCTTTGTCCAGGCTTTTTCTCGGGTGTTGCCAGGAAATATCTGAAAAGGAATGAAAATAATTCCATGAAAATGTGTTACCAGCCGCGTTTTATCTGGATACTATACCACATGTAAAAACCTATCAATCTTAACTGGGAGAACATAAGTCCTAGTTCCAACCCTAATGCAATAAAGCATAGACTTGGCTTAAGAAGGGTGAAAGTAGACTGAGTGCAGTTGAAATGCGATCCCTCAAGACAAATGTGCGGCAAAACGATGTACGACAGATGTTCAAATGGTGAAATATAGAATTAATGCAAAGGTGAGATAAGCATTATTGATAAAATTAAGAAAGGTGTTTTGAGATGGTTTGGATATGAAAATCAAATAAGAAGTAAAGAAAAAATAGTCAAATAAATTTATGAAGCGAATGTGGTTGGTAATAGAAGCAGAGGAAGACTGAGGAAAACTGGTCTTCCTTTGCTTCTATTACCAACAAAAAAAAAGTATTTCAAATACTTGGGCATGGACAGGAGTTGGAGGGTATATACGAGGAGATGCATAAATATGGAAAAGATGAAGATTGTATGCAAAGACAGATTGGTGTGGCGTCTGATTCTCTCTCCCCACCCCTACGATGTTAGTTAGTTTTTATTTATAAATATATGTATGTACATATATGTAAGACGCACAGAACATGATCATATTGTAAACCAGGTAATCGCCGTGGATCTTCGTCAAAAGACAATTAGAGGAAGACCAAAGAATTCATGGATGCCACAGAAAGATAACATGATTCGAACGCATGGCCTAGGTGACGTTGTCCAGGATACAAACAATTGCTAAGATGCACTACCCTGTCTGGCAGCGAGGGTGATTCTACTCTCGGTGATCCAGAGACCGACAATGTATCAGGGCCAGCTTGCGGGATTCCGGGGCAAGCAAAGTGAGGCAGAGGAAACAAATTCGTTGAAGGTCCTACAACTTGAGGACGAAGAGAGCTGACCCCAACAGTCTACAAAGACATAAGTTATGATGAAGCCAGGAAGAATAAGATGTATATATCATAGTCATTTAGGAGAACGTGACCAAGTGCATTTATAAAAAAAAACGTGATCATGGACTATTTGATATCTTACTTAGCTTAATATTGCCCTGAAAAAATCCCAAAGGATTTTAAACTTGGATGTATAATAGATTGACTTGTTAAAAATGACTAACTGCATTGATGTTTATTTTCTTGCTGAGCAAAAGTGACTTAAATGACCCTCGTGAGCATTTTACATTTTGGAAGTTGGTCACTTTCTCCTGTAGGACTACGATATATATGTATTCGTACGTATACGACAGACTTATAATTATGATATGGAACGTACACATAGCCGTTGTCCTCGTCCCAGGCCTTGAGGGCGGTGACCTCGAAGCGGCCCATGGTGACGGGCGCGCTGCGGCCCTGCTCGCCCACGTGCACGACGTGGCAGTAGCCCCCCGCGTCGCCGTCGCGCACCGAGGCCAGCGTGAGCAGCCCCTGGCCCTGCCGCGAGTACAGGAACGGGGGCCCCGGCCGCAGCGCCGGCTCCCCGCCCAGCGTGGACCACATGCCGGACTGGGCGCGCTCGCTGTATATCTGGAATTGAAACAACGACATTAAGCGTGAACTCTTAAATATACAAACTCAAGATGCCATGAGTGAGTTTTTTTTATTCATCATTTAAATGTTAAATCAATCACTAATTTTTTGAGTCTACTAAGTTGTATTTTATTGTTGAAAAAAGATGTAAAAGTCGATTTTTGACAATTGTTTCGCCTAGTTATGGCATTTTCAAATGAATGTCAATCAAACATGCCATAACTAGGCAAAACAACTGTCACAAAATTGATTTTCATGTGTTTTTTCAACAATAAAGTAACTTAGTAGAGTCAAAAAATCAGTGTTTGATTTAACATTTCATACATAAATTAAAATGGAGTTCTTTAAATTAAAAGCCAAATATATTAATAAATGAGTTTTTAAAAACTTATTATAGTTTTATATCATAGTCAATGTAATAAGCAACATATCGTGGGTATACTGACAGAGAAATTTAACTCTAAAATCCCTGATGGATAAATAATCCCTGTTATTTGAATCTTTTAGCCTGAATAAAACACTCGCTATTAAACAGAAAGTTAAATATACTTGTAAAACCACATATATCGCTCACTCCTTTCAAGAACGTCATAAATAAAAAAACTTGATTTTTCAGGAGAAGGAGGTACAGCTCCTCGTCCACCAACGAGGAGCTGTACCTGGATGACCCCAAGAAGACGCTGCGCGGCTACCTGGAGCGGGAGGGCGTTCCACTGGAGTACGACTGCCAAGAGAGGGGCCCCGGGCAGTTTGTGTGCCGGTAAGTGTACCCCCAAAATAAAAGTTTTAAAATAAAAACAATAAAGGCAACTAGAAAAACAAACAATTTAACAATTCGCTCACTCCTTTCAAGAACGTCATAAATCAAACAACTTGATTTTTCAGGAGAACGTTTTTAAAGTTTAATAATATAATATGTACAATGTATTAAAAATAAATATCAAGCCACTTACTGAACTTTATACTGTGTAACAGATATTTTTAGGTAAACCTGAAGGTTTTTTCTCCATTTGAAAAATATTTAGTAAATTAAAAAAAATAATAATACAATACCTTTTCTTCAAAATGCTAAAATAACGCTTTCTGCCCTGTAGCGGGTAAATATGAAGTTAAAAATATGCCTCTTTTGCTGGGATATAGTACATTTTCTGGGCATTCCGAAAACATGCACAACTGAAAATTGACGATTTTTGATTTATGACGTTCTTGAAAGGAGTGAGCGATATATGACATTTCAAACTACTTAGTGTATTTTGCCAGTTTATAGAACGTTGAAAACTTGAAAATATGCATCATTAAGTCAAAATTGCATATTTTCTAGTTAACGTCTTTTGCCAGTACACCTACGATATATTAATCAAAGAAAAAAAACGTACAAAAAGAGAAAAATAATAAAAATAAAAATCATATTATTTATTGATTCGGCATTAACTTTGTTGAATGATATTTTGATTATTTAAAAAAAATTAAACACTTAATGAGTTTTATTTATAAATACAACTATTTCAAAAACTTACAGACGTTTTCATCTTCTGGTAAAATATATAAATCTGGTTATATATAAATTAAACTCATTTAGTGGTAATTCATTTCAAGTGTTTAATTTATAAAAAATAATAATTCAAATCAATTATATAAGCCACAAACATAAGCAGTAAATAATAAGTGTAAGTCCCTCTCCAAGCAAAAGAGATTAGTCTCTTTATTAAAGAGAATAGCGTAGTTAATTTTAAGATTGTAAAAAAGAACTGTCTAGAAAATGAATGAAATTATAAAAAAACTCACTGTACTATTTACAAAAAATAAATAAAAAAATCAAAAATAAATAAATGCTTTTTATAATTTTTTTAACTCCTTATCTTTTGATAACCCTTTTCTCTTCAAAACCGTATATTTATTTTGAAGAAAAACTTATTTTAACTAACTAACTAACTAACTAACCATCACGCCGCTTCCCCGCAGGGGTAGGCAGAGAGAATAGAGCGCCACACCACTCTGTCCTTGCAAACATTCTTTGCCTCTTCCACGTTCAAGCATCTCCTCATACATACCCGCCGATTGTTACGACTCCTAACCTGACCACTTTCAAGTATTTGGCATACCTGATCGTACCATGTTTTTCTCGGTCTTCCTCTGCTTCTTTTCCCGCTAACATTCGCCTCATAAATTTGTTTTACCGTTCTTTCCTCACTCATTCGTTCTACATGTCCAAACCATCTCAACACACCTTTCTTAATTTTATCGATAATGCTTATCTCAGCTTTGCATTCCTTCCTTATTTCACTATTCGTACATCTATCATACATCGATTTGTCGCACATTCTTCTGAGAGATCGCATTTCGACTGCATTCAGTCTACTTTCATCCTTCTTTTGCCAACTCCATGTTTCACTTCCATACATTAGAGTTGGAACCAGGACTCCGTTGTGCACTGCCAGTTTAGCTTCCGCTGATAGGTTTTTATTTGCTATAACTGATTTCAGTGCACCATTCACTTTGTTCCCAGCATTCACTCTCCTTTCTAAGTCTTTATCAAACAACTACAAAAAACAACAAAACAAACAAAAAACTAAACAACAAAAAACTTATTTTTCTATACAAAAATGGTGTTTTTAGTAAAATTGCGTTAAATATTACCTGGCTTTAAAGAAAATAAGGTTGCAGGCTTTTGATTATTCCGCCTAAAGGCCCAGTAATCAGTAGACCGAAACTGAATTCTAAACTGTATGTATTACAAAAGGAAAATTAATTCTTTACTTACATCTTGGCAATTGAATTGAGGCGTTTTGCAGATGCTGATGATGGAGTAGTTCTGCATTCTGTTGAGGAACAGCACTGCCACCTGTCGTTCTGCCACCCAAGCTGTGTACATCACATAGCTGTCTGGAAACCACAGAAGACAATGACTTTTGAGTACTTAAGAGTTGAATTTTCACTGCAGAAAATGGTCACCAACAAATGGAAATAAGACTGCCCGAACACGGTATTTCTAGGCTTTCTGTCAAGCATGAAAAAGGTG
>NW_028282208.1:17500-21313 GCF_059751285.1 Brachycentrus maculatus | reverse complement strand
TCAATCACTCGTACTCCCCGACGAATGTCAGACGGCGAGGCATTAAGCCGTTCATAGCTACTCCCGCCGTTCACCCTTCCTTGTGTTATATTATGTATTAATAACTCCTCGTATAATATTATATATTAACTCCCACTCGTAGTACCCGCGCAGTGTGGGGTACGCGCGGCCGCTTGACCGCGTCGAGAGCTCGATCCGGGCCATTCCCGACGAGCCATCGAGAGGGTCGAATTAATGTCAGACGGCGAGGCATTCGGCAACCTTAGGCCGATCTTAGCTACTCCCGCCGTTCACCCTTCTCATTAATAACCTTATATTGATTAATTAATTTATTCAATTAATAATATTATCTATTGTAAATAATCCATCACTCCGACTCTCTGTTATCTCTCACATGAATAAACAATCACTCGTACTCCCCGACGAATGTCAGACGGCGAGGCATTAAGCCGTTCATAGCTACTCCCGCCGTTCACCCCTCCTTATATAATATTTTTATATATATATATATATATATATATATATATATATATATATATATATATATATATATATATATATATATATACATTATCTAAACGAACAAACACTCCGACTCGTAGTACTCGCGCAGCGTAGGGTACTCGCGATTGCCGCGCGTCGGCGTCGCTTGACCGCGTTCAGAGCTCGATCCGGGCCTTGTCCGACGAGCCATCGAGAGGGTCGAATTAATGTCAGACGGCGAGGCATTTGGCAACCTTAAGCTGATCATAGCTACTCCCGCCGTTCACCCTTCCTTGTGTTATATTATGTATTAATATCCTCGTATAATATTATATATTAACTCCCACTCGTAGTACCCGCGCAGTGTGGGGTACGCGCGGCCGCTTGACCGCGTCGCGAGCTCGATCCGGGCCATTCCCGACGAGCCATCGAGAGGGTCGAATTAATGTCAGACGGCGAGGCATTTGGCAACCTTAAGCTGATCATAGCTACTCCCGCCGTTCACCCTTCCTTGTGTTATATTATGTATTAATAACTCCTCGTATAATATTATATATTAACTCCCACTCGTAGTACCCGCGCAGTGTGGGGTACGCGCGGCCGCTTGACCGCGTCGCGAGCTCGATCCGGGCCATTCCCGACGAGCCATCGAGAGGGTCGAATTAATGTCAGACGGCGAGGCATTCGGCAACCTTAGGCCGATCTTAGCTACTCCCGCCGTTCACCCTTCTCATTAATAACCTTATATTGATTAATTAATTTATTCAATTAATAATATTATCTATTGTAAATAATCCATCACTCCGACTCTCTGTTATCTCTCACATGAATAAACAATCACTCGTACTCCCCGACGAATGTCAGACGGCGAGGCATTAAGCCGTTCATAGCTACTCCCGCCGTTCACCCCTCCTTATATAATATTTTATATATATATATATATATATATATATATATATATATATATATATATATATATATATATATATATATATATATATATATATATATATATATATATATATATATATATATATATATATATATATATATATATATATATATACATTATCTAAACGAACAAACACTCCGACTCGTAGTACTCGCGCAGCGTAGGGTACTCGCGATTGCCGCGCGTCGGCGTCGCTTGACCGCGTTCAGAGCTCGATCCGGGCCTTGTCCGACGAGCCATCGAGAGGGTCGAATTAATGTCAGACGGCGAGGCATTTGGCAACCATTAAGCTGATCATAGCTACTCCCGCCGTTCACCCTTCCTTGTGTTATATTATGTATTAATAACTCCTCGTATAATATTATATATTAACTCCCACTCGTAGTACCCGCGCAGTGTGGGGTACGCGCGGCCGCTTGACCGCGTCGCGAGCTCGATCCGGGCCATTCCCGACGAGCCATCGAGAGGGTCGAATTAATGTCAGACGGCGAGGCATTTGGCAACCTTAAGCTGATCATAGCTACTCCCGCCGTTCACCCTTCCTTGTGTTATATTATATATTAATAACTCCTCGTATAATATTATATATTAACTCCCACTCGTAGTACCCGCGCAGTGTGGGGTACGCGCGGCCGCTTGACCGCGTCGCGAGCTCGATCCGGGCCATTCCCGACGAGCCATCGAGAGGGTCGAATTAATGTCAGACGGCGAGGCATTTGGCAACCTTAAGCTGATCATAGCTACTCCCGCCGTTCACCCTTCCTTGTGTTATATTATGTATTAATATCCTCGTATAATATTATATATTAACTCCCACTCGTAGTACCCGCGCAGTGTGGGGTACGCGCGGCCGCTTGACCGCGTCGCGAGCTCGATCCGGGCCATTCCCGACGAGCCATCGAGAGGGTCGAATTAATGTCAGACGGCGAGGCATTTGGCAACCTTAAGCTGATCATAGCTACTCCCGCCGTTCACCCTTCCTTGTGTTATATTATGTATTAATAACTCCTCGTATAATATTATATATTAACTCCCACTCGTAGTACCCGCGCAGTGTGGGGTACGCGCGGCCGCTTGACCGCGTCGCGAGCTCGATCCGGGCCATTCCCGACGAGCCATCGAGAGGGTCGAATTAATGTCAGACGGCGAGGCATTTGGCAACCTTAAGCTGATCATAGCTACTCCCGCCGTTCACCCTTCCTTGTGTTATATTATGTATTAATAACTCCTCGTATAATATTATATATTAACTCCCACTCGTAGTACCCGCGCAGTGTGGGGTACGCGCGGCCGCTTGACCGCGTCGCGAGCTCGATCCGGGCCATTCCCGACGAGCCATCGAGAGGGTCGAATTAATGTCAGACGGCGAGGCATTCGGCAACCTTAGGCCGATCTTAGCTACTCCCGCCGTTCACCCTTCTCATTAATAACCTTATATTGATTAATTGATTTATTCAATTAATAATATTATCTATTGTAAATAATCCATCACTCCGACTCTCTGTTATCTCTCACATGAATAAACAATCACTCGTACTCCCCGACGAATGTCAGACGGCGAGGCATTAAGCCGTTCATAGCTACTCCCGCCGTTCACCCCTCCTTATATAATATTTTATATATATATATATATATATATATATATATATATATATATATATATATATATATATATATATATATATATATATATATATATATATATATATATATATATATATACATTATCTAAACGAACAAACACTCCGACTCGTAGTACTCGCGCAGCGTAGGGTACTCGCGATTGCCGCGCGTCGGCGTCGCTTGACCGCGTTCAGAGCTCGATCCGGGCCTTGTCCGACGAGCCATCGAGAGGGTCGAATTAATGTCAGACGGCGAGGCATTTGGCAACCTTAAGCTGATCATAGCTACTCCCGCCGTTCACCCTTCCTTGTGTTATATTATGTATTAATAACTCCTCGTATAATATTATATATTAACTCCCACTCGTAGTACCCGCGCAGTGTGGGGTACGCGCGGCCGCTTGACCGCGTCGCGAGCTCGATCCGGGCCATTCCCGACGAGCCATCGAGAGGGTCGAATTAATGTCAGACGGCGAGGCATTTGGCAACCTTAAGCTGATCATAGCTACTCCCGCCGTTCACCCTTCCTTGTGTTATATTATGTATTAATAACTCCTCGTATAATATTATATATTAACTCCCACTCGTAGTACCCGCGCAGTGTGGGGTACGCGCGGCCGCTTGACCGCGTCGCGAGCTCGATCCGGGCCATTCCCGACGAGCCATCGAGAGGGTCGAATTAATGTCAGACGGCGAGGCATTCGGCAACCTTAGGCCGATCTTAGCTACTCCCGCCGTTCACCCTTCTCATTAATA
>NW_028282208.1:0-12500 GCF_059751285.1 Brachycentrus maculatus | reverse complement strand
CGCACCCGGACACCCGCCGCCCCGACACGAGTGCCGAGGGCGAAGGTGTGCACCGAGACGCGGGCCCCGACGGAAGACGCGATGAATCTCCCCGTTCGCTCGTTTGAGTTCCACAGGTTTACCCCTGAACGGTTTCACGTACTCTTTAACTCTCTCTTCAAAGTTCTTTTCAACTTTCCCTCACGGTACTTGTTCGCTATCGGTCTCGTGGTAGTATTTAGCCTTAGATGGAGTTTACCACCCACTTAGGGCTGCACTCTCAAGCAACCCGACTCTGGGGAGAGAGACCGTCGCGGCCGGCTACCGTCGCTACGGGCCTGGCACCCTCTGCGGGTAAGCGGGCCCCGTTCAAGATGAACTTGGACAGGCAGCCGTGACTAATGACCGCGCGTGTATATATTACTCTCCTCCCTAACGCTACATTTCCCGGCGGCCCGCCTGGGCCGCAGGATTCAGCGCTGGGCTCTTCCCGTTTCGCTCGCCGCTACTCGGGGAATCCTCGTTAGTTTCTTTTCCTCCGCTTACTGATATGCTTAAGTTCGGCGGGTGATCTCTCCTGATTTGAGGTCGACGACAGAAAGATAATTTTTATATTATATATAAATAATACAGACAGACAGAGGCGCGCGGCGGCGGGACCGCGTCGAGGGCGCGAGGATCGCCCCGCGAAGATCGCAAAAGGATCGATCGCGGTTTCACAGCGTCGTCGCTAGCCCCCGGACACGCGTTAGCGTCCCGGCCGCGCGCTCGAAATTCGTCACACATTTGACCGGACGCCCGCGCGCGCGCCGACCGCCGGAGCGGGTCGGGCGGCGCGGGCGACGCCGGCAGCGCGCTCGCCGGGGCCCCCCCCCCTCGCGGACGAGGGTGAGAGACTCCGCGGCGAAGTCTGGTCGCATTGCGTGCGCGACCCTCAAACAGGAGTGGTCCGTGGACAAACTACGTCTTGCTCGGACCGCAATGTGCGTTCGAAATGTCGATGCTCATGTGTCCTGCAGTTCACACTCTGACGCGCATTTAGCTGCGTTCTTCATCGACCCACGAGCCGAGTGATCCGCCGTTCAGGGTAATAATTGTACAATTTTAAAATTGTCATTCGTTCACTTGTTTATCCGTCGCGTTTTGGGTGTTCGCGCGAGCGCAAACTGACCTTAGAAGATCAAAACAACAAAAAATAGCAACCTTAATGGTGATGCGCGCGCGCACACGCACACGCGCATCACTAAATCGCGACCGGACGCGGGCGCGGTCCCCCGACCCGTCAGGATCGAGAGAGCCGTCCCGCGACGCCGGCGGGTCCGCGGTTCGCGGCGGCGCCCTAGGGCGATCTCCGCCGCAGCGATGTCGGGCTCTCGGCCGCGCATCGTGATTCGTGTATTTTACATACAAGTATGTATATATATTACAAAATATATTATTACACAGGAAATGATCCTTCCGCAGGTTCACCTACGGAAACCTTGTTACGACTTTTACTTCCTCTAAATGATCAAATTCGGTCAAACTTTCCGACGCGTCGGACGCCCGAGACGAGCTTCCGCGCACCAGTCCGAAGACCTCACCAAATCATCCATCGGTAGTAGCGACGGGCGGTGTGTACAAAGGGCAGGGACGCAATCAACGCGAGCTGGTGACTCGCTTTTACTAGGAATTCCTCGTTCATGGGGGAGAATTGCAAACCCCAATCCCTATCACGAAGGGGTTTCATCGGGTTACCCGGGCCGTTAGGCCAAGGAGGACACGCTGATCCCTTCAGTGTAGCGCGCGTGCGGCCCAGGACATCTAAGGGCATCACAGACCTGCTATTGCTCAATCTCGTGCGGCTATATATACCGCCGGTCCCTCTAAGAAGATTTTCATTGTACGCCGGTAGTGAAGACCGCGAGACGCACGCACGCGACGCGAGCGCCGCGGAACGCGCGCACGCGGACCCTCGTGATACCGGTTGCACGTCTATTTAATAGGCTAGAGTTACGTTCGTTACCGGAATTAACCTGACAAATCGCTCCACCAACTAAGAGCGGCCATGCACCACCACCCACCGAATCGAGAAAGAGCTGTTAATCCGTCAATCCTTCCAGTGTCCGGGCCTGGTGAGTTTTCCCGTGTTGAGTCGAATTAAGCCGCAGGCTCCACTCCTGGTGGTGCCCTTCCGTCAATTCCTTTAAGTTTCAGCTTTGCAACCATACTCCCCCCGGAGCCCGAAAGCTTTGGTTTCCCGGGAGCTGCCCACCGGGTTAAAATTATGAAACTTCGGCGGATCGCTGGCTGGCATCATTTATGGTTAGAACTACAGCGGTATCTAATCGCCTTCGAACCTCTAACTTTCGTTCTTGATTAATGAAAACACCTTTGGCAAATGCTTTCGCTTTAGTCCGTCTTGCGACGATCCAAGAATTTCACCTCTAACGTCGCAATACGAATGCCCCCAGTTGTCCCTATTAATCATTACCTCTGGTATCAGAAAGCCAACAAAACAGAACCGAGGTCCTATTCTATTATTCCATGCGTACAATATTCAGGCAAGTGTTAGCCCGCTTTGAGCACTCTAATTTGTTCAAAGTAAACAGCCGCGACGGCCCGCCTCGGCGCGCGGCCGACCGTGAGGACGACCGCGACACACCGGCGGTGGACGCACCGGCGAGAAGCCCCGCAGACGTGCCTGTCGTACCGCATTCGGTAGACCGACACCGCAGGACACAATTTCAACTACGAGCTTTTTAACCGCAACAACTTTAGTATATGCTATTGGAGCTGGAATTACCGCGGCTGCTGGCACCAGACTTGCCCTCCAATGGATCCTCGTTAAAGGATTTAAAGTGTAATCATTCCGATCACGAGGCCTCGGACGAGTCCCGTATCGTTATTTTTCGTCACTACCTCCCCGTGCCGGGAGTGGGTAATTTGCGCGCCTGCTGCCTTCCGTGGATGTGGTAGCCGTTTCTCAGGCTCCCTCTCCGGAATCGAACCCTGATTCCCCGTTACCCGTGACAACCATGGTAGTCGCATAAACTACCATCGACAGTTGATAAGGCAGACATTTGAAAGATGCGTCGCCGGTGCTAGACCGTGCGATCAGCTCAAAGTTATCTAGAGTCATCTCGAATGGCGACGGACGGGGCGCGAACCCCGCCGCCGATTGGTTTTTGATCTAATAAAAGCATCCCTCCCGTTGCCGGTCAGGACCTCGTTTGCATGTATTAGCTCTAGAATTGCCACAGTTATCCAAGTAACCGTGTACGATCTAAGGAACCAAAACTGATATATTGAGCCATTCGCGGTTTCACCTTAATTCGGCTTTTACTGAGACTTGCATGGCTTAGTCTTTGAGACAAGCATATGATTACTGGCAGGATCAACCAGGGAGCTGTTCTTCGGGTTAGCTGCGTAACCGAGAGACACTGCTCGGACACGGCGTGTTCGCGCGCGGCGGAGTCACCCGCCGCGCCACGCTCTGTGACACTCACACTCCGTCGATAAAAGAACAATTTGCTCATTATCGGGCATGTGTATTGTTGTTACTCTGCCTTGCCGCTGCGGTGGTTCTCTTGCTCGAAGAGCCGAGCGGGGAGAGCAGGCGGGGATCGATCACACGGAGTGCGTCGTCGTCGCCTAAATTATGAATTCCCATTCGTAAAACGCGTACGCCGTGAGCCGTGAGGCAACGGTGTGGCCGGGGAGTTACCTCCTCCGACCGTACTCTTTTTCATTTCTTGGTCAAGTTCTACTCGCGCGGAACTCCAGAGATGAGACACGGGCGCCGGCGAAGCCAGAAGGCGAACGCCGCGTCGAGTTTCGCAAATGTACCGCCGACGCGACCGACAGATGGGCCGCCGCGGTTTGCGAACGCTGTGCAAATCAGCGCGCCACTACGGACGCGCATACAGTACCGCGGCGGCCCGGTCTCGCCGGCCCCGGCCCCGAGAGCGACTAGACCGAGGCGGGTGCGCGGATTCGGGCTTAGCGTAACTCCCGCGCGGGGTACGGCGAGTGATCGAGTCCAGATGGTCGGCGCGCATAATTTTTTTCACTTCTCTCTACACGATTTTCGTTTCGATAGCGGATACACGTTACGAATATATATACATATTTTTTACACGTCGATGCGTGTACACGCAGATATATATATTTTTTTAAAAAGTATTCATCCTCTTCTTCTTCTTCTCCTTCTCCTTATCATTATAATCATTGTTATCATTATTATCGTAACTATCATGATTATTAGTTTTGTTATTATTATTATTATTATTATTATTATTATTATTATTATTATCATCCTTCTTCTTCTTCTTCTTCTTCTTCTTCTATTCTTCGTCGTCTACTTTTCGTCTTAATCGTCTTCTTCTTCTATTCTATTCTATTCTTCTTCGACTTCCTCTTCTTCCTCTTCTTCTTCTTGCTCTTGTTCTTCTTCTTCTTCTTCTTCTTTTTCTTCTTCTTACGAAATTATTATTATTTTAACTATTACTACTATTGTTATGATAACTCTTCTTCTTCTTCTTCTCCTTCTTCTTCTTCTTCTTCTTCTTCTTCTTCCTCTTATTATTCAGTATTGTCATAACTATTATGATTATTAGTTTTGTTATTATTATTATTATTATTCTTCTTCTTCTTCTTCTACTTTTCTCCTACTTCTTCTTCTTCTTCTTCTTCTTCTATTCTTCGTGGTCCTATACCTCTTCTTCGACTTCCTCTTCTTCCTCTTCTTCTTCTTGCTCTTGTTCTTCTTCTTCTTCTTTTTCTTCATCTTACGAAATTATTATTATTATTATTACTATTACTACTATTATTATGATAACTATTCTTCTTCTTCTTCTTCTTCCTCTTCTTCTTCTTCTTCTTCTTCTTATTATTATAATCATTGTTATCAGTATTATCATAACTATTATGATTATTAGTTTTGTTATCATTATTATTATTATTCTTCTTCTTCTTCTACTACTTTTCTTCTACTTCTTCTTCCTCTCCATCTTCATCATAATATATATATATATATATATATATATATATATATATATATATATATATATATATATATATATATATATATATATATATATATATATATATATATATATATATATATTCGCGATTGCCGCGCGTCGGCGTCGCTTGACCGCGTTCAGAGCTCGATCCGGGCCTTGTCCGACGAGCCATCGAGAGGGTCGAATTAATGTCAGACGGCGAGGCATTTGGCAACCTTAAGCTGATCATAGCTACTCCCGCCGTTCACCCTTCCTTGTGTTATATTATGTATTAATAACTCCTCGTATAATATTATATATTAACTCCCACTCGTAGTACCCGCGCAGTGTGGGGTACGCGCGGCCGCTTGACCGCGTCACGAGCTCGATCCGGGCCATTCCCGACGAGCCATCGAGAGGGTCGAATTAATGTCAGACGGCGAGGCATTTGGCAACCTTAGGCCGATCATAGCTACTCCCGCGGTTCACCCTTCTCATTAATAACCTTATATTGATTAATTAATTTATTCAATTAATAATATTATCTATTGTAAATAATCCATCACTCCGACTCTCTGTTATCTCTCACATGAATAAACAATCACTCGTACTCCCCGACGAATGTCAGACGGCGAGGCATTAAGCCGTTCATAGCTACTCCCGCCGTTCACCCCTCCTTATATAATATTTTATATATATATATATATATATATATATATATATATATATATATATATATATATATATATATATATATATATATATATATATATATATATATATATATATATATATATATATATATATATATATATATACATTATCTAAACGAACAAACACTCCGACTCGTAGTACTCGCGCAGCGTAGGGTACTCGCGATTGCCGCGCGTCGGCGTCGCTTGACCGCGTTCAGAGCTCGATCCGGGCCTTGTCCGACGAGCCATCGAGAGGGTCGAATTAATGTCAGACGGCGAGGCATTTGGCAACCTTAAGCTGATCATAGCTACTCCCGCCGTTCACCCTTCCTTGTGTTATATTATGTATTAATAACTCCTCGTATAATATTATATATTAACTCCCACTCGTAGTACCCGCGCAGTGTGGGGTACGCGCGGCCGCTTGACCGCGTCGCGAGCTCGATCCGGGCCATTCCCGACGAGCCATCGAGAGGGTCGAATTAATGTCAGACGGCGAGGCATTTAAGCTGATCATAGCTACTCCCGCCGTTCACCCTTCCTTGTGTTATATTATGTATTAATAACTCCTCGTATAATATTATATATTAACTCCCACTCGTAGTACCCGCGCAGTGTGGGGTACGCGCGGCCGCTTGACCGCGTCGCGAGCTCGATCCGGGCCATTCCCGACGAGCCATCGAGAGGGTCGAATTAATGTCAGACGGCGAGGCATTTGGCAACCTTAAGTTGATCATAGCTACTCCCGCCGTTCACCCTTCCTTGTGTTATATTATGTATTAATATCCTCGTATAATATTATATATTAACTCCCACTCGTAGTACCCGCGCAGTGTGGGGTACGCGCGGCCGCTTGACCGCGTCGCGAGCTCGATCCGGGCCATTCCCGACGAGCCATCGAGAGGGTCGAATTAATGTCAGACGGCGAGGCATTTGGCAACCTTAAGCTGATCATAGCTACTCCCGCCGTTCACCCTTCCTTGTGTTATATTATGTATTAATAACTCCTCGTATAATATTATATATTAACTCCCACTCGTAGTACCCGCGCAGTGTGGGGTACGCGCGGCCGCTTGACCGCGTCGCGAGCTCGATCCGGGCCATTCCCGACGAGCCATCGAGAGGGTCGAATTAATGTCAGACGGCGAGGCATTCGGCAACCTTAGGCCGATCTTAGCTACTCCCGCCGTTCACCCTTCTCATTAATAACCTTATATTGATTAATTAATTTATTCAATTAATAATATTATCTATTGTAAATAATCCATCACTCCGACTCTCTGTTATCTCTCACATGAATAAACAATCACTCGTACTCCCCGACGAATGTCAGACGGCGAGGCATTAAGCCGTTCATAGCTACTCCCGCCGTTCACCCCTCCTTATATAATATTTTATATATATATATATATATATATATATATATATATATATATATATATATATATATATATATATATATATATATATATACATTATCTAAACGAACAAACACTCCGACTCGTAGTACTCGCGCAGCGTAGGGTACTCGCGATTGCCGCGCGTCGGCGTCGCTTGACCGCGTTCAGAGCTCGATCCGGGCCTTGTCCGACGAGCCATCGAGAGGGTCGAATTAATGTCAGACGGCGAGGCATTTGGCAACCTTAAGCTGATCATAGCTACTCCCGCCGTTCACCCTTCCTTGTGTTATATTATGTATTAATATCCTCGTATAATATTATATATTAACTCCCACTCGTAGTACCCGCGCAGTGTGGGGTACGCGCGGCCGCTTGACCGCGTCGCGAGCTCGATCCGGGCCATTCCCGACGAGCCATCGAGAGGGTCGAATTAATGTCAGACGGCGAGGCATTTGGCAACCTTAAGCTGATCATAGCTACTCCCGCCGTTCACCCTTCCTTGTGTTATATTATGTATTAATAACTCCTCGTATAATATTATATATTAACTCCCACTCGTAGTACCCGCGCAGTGTGGGGTACGCGCGGCCGCTTGACCGCGTCGCGAGCTCGATCCGGGCCATTCCCGACGAGCCATCGAGAGGGTCGAATTAATGTCAGACGGCGAGGCATTCGGCAACCTTAGGCCGATCTTAGCTACTCCCGCCGTTCACCCTTCTCATTAATAACCTTATATTGATTAATTAATTTATTCAATTAATAATATTATCTATTGTAAATAATCCATCACTCCGACTCTCTGTTATCTCTCACATGAATAAACAATCACTCGTACTCCCCGACGAATGTCAGACGGCGAGGCATTAAGCCGTTCATAGCTACTCCCGCCGTTCACCCCTCCTTATATAATATTTTATATATATATATATATATATATATATATATATATATATATATATATATATATATTATATATATATATATATATATATATATATATATATATATATATATATATATATATATATATATATATATATATATATATATACATTATCTAAACGAACAAACACTCCGACTCGTAGTACTCGCGCAGCGTAGGGTACTCGCGATTGCCGCGCGTCGGCGTCGCTTGACCGCGTTCAGAGCTCGATCCGGGCCTTGTCCGACGAGCCATCGAGAGGGTCGAATTAATGTCAGACGGCGAGGCATTTGGCAACCTTAAGCTGATCATAGCTACTCCCGCCGTTCACCCTTCCTTGTGTTATATTATGTATTAATAACTCCTCGTATAATATTATATATTAACTCCCACTCGTAGTACCCGCGCAGTGTGGGGTACGCGCGGCCGCTTGACCGCGTCGCGAGCTCGATCCGGGCCATTCCCGACGAGCCATCGAGAGGGTCGAATTAATGTCAGACGGCGAGGCATTTGGCAACCTTAAGCTGATCATAGCTACTCCCGCCGTTCACCCTTCCTTGTGTTATATTATATATTAATAACTCCTCGTATAATATTATATATTAACTCCCACTCGTAGTACCCGCGCAGTGTGGGGTACGCGCGGCCGCTTGACCGCGTCGCGAGCTCGATCCGGGCCATTCCCGACGAGCCATCGAGAGGGTCGAATTAATGTCAGACGGCGAGGCATTTGGCAACCTTAAGCTGATCATAGCTACTCCCGCCGTTCACCCTTCCTTGTGTTATATTATGTATTAATATCCTCGTATAATATTATATATTAACTCCCACTCGTAGTACCCGCGCAGTGTGGGGTACGCGCGGCCGCTTGACCGCGTCGCGAGCTCGATCCGGGCCATTCCCGACGAGCCATCGAGAGGTCGAATTAATGTCAGACGGCGAGGCATTTGGCAACCTTAAGCTGATCATAGCTACTCCCGCCGTTCACCCTTCCTTGTGTTATATTATGTATTAATAACTCCTCGTATAATATTATATATTAACTCCCACTCGTAGTACCCGCGCAGTGTGGGGTACGCGCGGCCGCTTGACCGCGTCGCGAGCTCGATCCGGGCCATTCCCGACGAGCCATCGAGAGGGTCGAATTAATGTCAGACGGCGAGGCATTTGGCAACCTTAAGCTGATCATAGCTACTCCCGCCGTTCACCCTTCCTTGTGTTATATTATGTATTAATAACTCCTCGTATAATATTATATATTAACTCCCACTCGTAGTACCCGCGCAGTGTGGGGTACGCGCGGCCGCTTGACCGCGTCGCGAGCTCGATCCGGGCCATTCCCGACGAGCCATCGAGAGGGTCGAATTAATGTCAGACGGCGAGGCATTCGGCAACCTTAGGCCGATCTTAGCTACTCCCGCCGTTCACCCTTCTCATTAATAACCTTATATTGATTAATTGATTTATTCAATTAATAATATTATCTATTGTAAATAATCCATCACTCCGACTCTCTGTTATCTCTCACATGAATAAACAATCACTCGTACTCCCCGACGAATGTCAGACGGCGAGGCATTAAGCCGTTCATAGCTACTCCCGCCGTTCACCCCTCCTTATATAATATTTTATATATATATATATATATATATATATATATATATATATATATATATATATATATATATATATATATATATATATATATATATATATATATATATATATATATATATATACATTATCTAAACGAACAAACACTCCGACTCGTAGTACTCGCGCAGCGTAGGGTACTCGCGATTGCCGCGCGTCGGCGTCGCTTGACCGCGTTCAGAGCTCGATCCGGGCCTTGTCCGACGAGCCATCGAGAGGGTCGAATTAATGTCAGACGGCGAGGCATTTGGCAACCTTAAGCTGATCATAGCTACTCCCGCCGTTCACCCTTCCTTGTATATATTATGTATTAATATCCTCGTATAATATTATATATTAAACTCCCACATAGTACCCGCGCAGTGTGGGTACGCGCGGCCGCTTGACCGCGTCGCGAGCTCGATCCGGGCCATTCCCGACGAGCCATCGAGAGGTCGAATTAATGTCAGACGGCGAGGCATTTGGCAACCTTAAGCTGATCATAGCTACTCCCGCCGTTCACCCTTCCTTGTGTTATATTATGTATTAATAACTCCTCGTATAATATTATATATTAACTCCCACTCGTAGTACCCGCGCAGTGTGGGGTACGCGCGGCCGCTTGACCGCGTCGCGAGCTCGATCCGGGCCATTCCCGACGAGCCATCGAGAGGGTCGAATTAATGTCAGACGGCGAGGCATTTGGCAACCTTAAGCTGATCATAGCTACTCCCGCCGTTCACCCTTCCTTGTGTTATATTATGTATTAATAACTCCTCGTATAATATTATATATTAACTCCCACTCGGTAGTACCCGCGCAGTGTGGGGTACGCGCGGCCGCTTGACCGCGTCGCGAGCTCGATCCGGGCCATTCCCGACGAGCCATCGAGAGGGTCGAATTAATGTCAGACGGCGAGGCATTCGGCAACCTTAGGCCGATCTTAGCTACTCCCGCCGTTCACCCTTCTCATTAATAACCTTATATTGATTAATTGATTTATTCAATTAATAATATTATCTATTGTAAATAATCCATCACTCCGACTCTCTGTTATCTCTCACATGAATAAACAATCACTCGTACTCCCCGACGAATGTCAGACGGCGAGGCATTAAGCCGTTCATAGCTACTCCCGCCGTTCACCCCTCTATATATATATTATATATATATATATATATATATATATATATATATATATATATATATATATATATATATATATATATATATATATATATATATATACATTATCTAAACGAACAAACACTCCGACTCGTAGTACTCGCGCAGCGTAGGGTACTCGCGATTGCCGCGCGTCGGCGTCGCTTGACCGCGTTCAGAGCTCGATCCGGGCCTTGTCCGACGAGCCATCGAGAGGGTCGAATTAATGTCAGACGGCGAGGCATTTGGCAACCTTAAGCTGATCATAGCTACTCCCGCCGTTCACCCTTCCTTGTGTTATATTATGTATTAATAACTCCTCGTATAATATTATATATTAACTCCCACTCGTAGTACCCGCGCAGTGTGGGGTACGCGCGGCCGCTTGACCGCGTCGCGAGCTCGATCCGGGCCATTCCCGACGAGCCATCGAGAGGGTCGAATTAATGTCAGACGGCGAGGCATTCGGCAACCTTAGGCCGATCTTAGCTACTCCCGCCGTTCACCCTTCTCATTAATAACCTTATATTGATTAATTGATTTATTCAATTAATAATATTATCTATTGTAAATAATCCATCACTCCGACTCTCTGTTATCTCTCACATGAATAAACAATCACTCGTACTCCCCGACGAATGTCAGACGGCGAGGCATTAAGCCGTTCATAGCTACTCCCGCCGTTCACCCTTCCTTGTGTTATATTATGTATTAATAACTCCTCGTATAATATTATATATTAACTCCCACTCGTAGTACCCGCGCAGTGTGGGGTACGCGCGGCCGCTTGACCGCGTCGAGAGCTCGATCCGGGCCATTCCCGACGAGCCATCGAGAGGGTCGAATTAATGTCAGACGGCGAGGCATTCGGCAACCTTAGGCCGATCATAGCTACTCCCGCCGTTCACCCCTCCTTGTATAGTATTTTGTATTATCTAAACGAACTGCCACTCCGACTCGTAGTACTCGCGCAGCGTAGGGTACTCGCGATTGCCGCCCGGCCGCTTTCAAATATTAGACATGCCTGATTGTGCCAAGTAATCCTAGGCCTTAAACCAGATATACATTAATAAAGTAAAAAAAAATAAAAAAAAACTACCATCACACAACAACACATTTGAATTGATTTATTCAAACTTGAAAGCATAATATAACTCCTTCATATCTGTACCATTTTTTAAAAGCGAGGCGATACCGTCACGAGCGTCTAAGCGTATACTTATGTGAAAATCCTCCTCACTCCATCACACAGCGACATATTTGTTTCGAGCTTTGAAGAAAACGTGTGTAAATTTTCAAAACGAGGTGATACCGTCACGAGCGTCTCGGCGTATAGCTCTGTGAAAATCCTCCTCACTCCATCACACAACGACACATTTGATTTTATTATTTGAAAACTCTATTTGAAGAGCAAAATATGACTTCTTCGTATGTGTACATTTTTAAAACGAGGCGATACCGTCACGAGCGTCTCGGCGTATAGCTCTGTAAAAATTGTAAGAAAGGTTCTTGTTTTCAAAACATCACAAGCGTTCAGAAAATGGAAAGGAGGCGATACCGTCACGAGCGTCTCGGCGTATAGCTCTGTAAAAATTGTAATGAAGTTTTTTGTTTTTAAAACATCACACAAGCGTTCAGAAAATGAAAAGGAGGCGATACCGTCACGAGCGTCTCGGCGTGTGCACTTGAAAAAAAAATCTCCCCTCCATCGTCACGATAAGTA
>NW_028282207.1:0-23197 GCF_059751285.1 Brachycentrus maculatus | reverse complement strand
TCCCAACCCCAACCCCAACCCCAACCCCAACCCCAACCCCAACCCCAACCCCAACCCCAACCCCAACCCCAACCCCAGGACTTCGAAATATAAGTCTCAAGTTCTAATGATGAGAATTTTGAATATTTATGTGCCTTATTTATATGAACACAATATTCTGAATATGAGTTTGTTATTTAAATTTAAAGTTTTGTTTGACAGATTATAATGATTGAATTATTGAATGAGCGAAAAGAAAAAGTAGTTGGCCGCTTCAATAACGAATATCAAGCAAAAGATTAATTTCTTAGCTCTCTGGGGTCGGATTGAAAAATTATGGAAAATAAAGGCAGCTGAAGATATATGTGCCAACATTACTTCGTAGGGTACTCTTTAGCACTTCGCCAGCATCAGCGATGAAGAGTTGAGGGAAAACATATAATTGTTCGGATTTAATCTCGAGATGCTTACCCTTAACTCTCTGAATAATTTACCAAATCCTGAGATCAAAAAGCTGGTTCAGGAATCAGAGAAAATTGGAAATGAGCCGAAACAGGCTGTGGGGAATGGTTCAGAGAAAAGTATCTATAAAAAAGTGGAATAAAGTGAACAGAAGCCAAAAGAATATATTTCTGATATTGCCCAGTATGTGAAGAGAGCGAAGGAGTATTTACAGGAATACCAAGAGTTCTGCAAGTTCTTGAAGCCACATGATTTGGATAAGTTTGCCCTGATTTGGAAAAAGCATTAGTCGAAGTAGATTCTATCAACAGAACAATTACAAGTGACGAAAAAGCTCAACTTCGAAGAAGAGCTTATTGTTGTTGATTCTGCGCTTTATCACTCAACAGCGAAACATAGATTGCGGGCTACTCAAGCTTTGGCAATTTATTGCTTTTTATTTCAGGAACAGTTTCAGAAAGTAGTTTTACAGATCCTCACAGGCGAAGGAAAAACCTATACTATCGCGTGCCTCGCTGCAATACTAACGCTCAGGGGCAAATCTGTTGACGTTGTTACAACGAGTTAGCTTTTAGCGAAAAGAGACTGCGAAGAAAGAGCCAAATTCTTTTAGCTTTTGAAAATAAAGGCCTCCCATAACTTTAGCGATCTCCACGAGAAAACAAAAGAGTGCTATGTCGGCAATTCTGTTGTTTATGGAACTCCGCATAGTTTTCAGGTTGACTTGCTCTACACTGAATATAAAAAAAAAGAAACCAGAGGACAAAGGCCCTACACCGTAGCAATTATCGATGAAGTAGACTCTATGTTCGTCGACCAGAAGGAGCACCAGACATTATTGTCAACCACTTACACAGGATTCAGCGAACTTATCCTTCCGATGCGCATGATTTGGAAGTAGATTCTGATGGGAAATTTCGTTATTACAAAGTAGGGCGTAATCAACATGTATCTTCAAGGCGAAGCAAACGAAGTTGCCGAGATTTAAGCAAAAGAAATAATGCACAAGATTGTTAAGGATGTTCGAGAAAAATTCAATAATGAGATAGTTCCCGTGTGGCGAATGGAGTTTGTTGAGCTCTCTTTGTAAAATTGGGTTTTGAATGGCCTGCACGCAGCTTACTCTTATAAATAAAATGTTAACTACATAATTCGGGATGGGAAAATCATTCCTGTGGATTTTTAAAACACAGGGTGCCTGCAAAATAATGTGCAATGGCAAAATGGCTTGCATCAATTTTTGCAGATGAAACATGGACTCAACACCACGACTGAGGGTATGACCTCGAATTTTATCAGTAACATCGGGCATTTCGGAAGATATTCGCATATTTATGGGCTGACTGGCACTTTAGGAACCAAATAGGCTAAAAAGTTTCTGCTGGAAACCTACGAAGTCAATTTAATGGAGATTCCCAGCTTCAAATAAAGGCTCTTAATAAAGACTCCAGGCTTTTTGATGTACTCTACTGAGGAATGGGGTGCGAAAATTCGGTTATAGGTTGCGCAGATTCTCCAATCTCGGCGATCCCTTTTGATTATTTGCCAAACGATTAGCACAGTGGAGCTGATCGAATAAATGATCAAATCTATGCAATTTAACAACGGAGAGAGACCAATGAGAGTCACATCAATAAAAACAGGATAGTAAATATTCAATGACAATGTGGATTATCTCCAAGTCATAATCGCGACCAATATCGCAGGCAGAGGAACAGATCTGAAGATTACCAAGAAGCTTTAAGAAGCTGGAGGACTGCATGTGCTCGTCACATTCATCCCTGAAAATGCGAGAGTGTAAATGCAAGCCCGAGGGAGAGCAGGGAGAAATGGGGATCCAGGGTCAAGCATTGTTATTGGAGACTATAAGGATTATTGTCAAAAAACAGGAATTGGAATAATGGAGAAAGAGGTCTTTCGTAGGCAAAATCTGGAGAAGAACATTGAATTCTTCTTTGAAGAAGTCAGAGACAAAATTGAAAGAATGAAAATGGCAGATGATCGGAAGACTGTGAGCGGTCTGAAATGCAAAGATCGAATTTTTAAGGCTTACTGCGATGCGGTGAATAAGATTCCCAACTTTCAGAAAGATAGAGCAAAAAGAGAAGCAATTGAAGAAAAGTGGGCCTTATTTTTAAAGAAAACAGAAATAAAAGAAATGAATGATTAAGAAATTGAGAAATAAGCATCAAACATCATTTCTACCTTTGTTAAGAACCCCGAAGGGCATTATAACCCAAATCATGGCTTATTGCGAGGTGTGAATGAAATATTAGAGAACAACCCCGAAAAAGCGTTGAAACATTTTGAAGAAGTTCAAAAAAATTAGACAAATTTGACTTGCAAAATTGGGGCGCAAATGATGTAAGCAACAACTATTGTAAATTTAAACCCCAAAGATAAGGGTAGTGTCCAAAACGGAATGAATAAAATGCAACAAATAGGTTAGCGAATACAAGTTAGAAAAGATATCATAAAGGCTGTTCATTGCGTAACTGAAAGCACAAACAATCAGAAACTCGTTGATTATATGGATAAAAGGCAGAAAAGCTAAAATCATAAATAAAAAAATGACTTTTTGGCTTCCAATGCGAGCCTTTAGTTTTCTCCGAAGGTCGAAAATCAAAATCTGACAGAAAAAAAATATATAAATGAGTTCTGTTAGCAAAATAATGGGAATGGGCCGAAAAAGGCTGCATATAACAATGAAAGTCATCAGTCTTCTTCTTAGACTTAAGATCAAAATCTGAAAGCCAATCAAAACTTTGCTGATAAATTGCTGAACAACTCTGAGGTGATAGTGTTGGACCAAATACAAGCTCATTTATAGAAGCAATCTCAAAAATATAACTAGCTAAAATAAGGTGAATGGATTGAATACACTTATGAGCCTCTCAGCTCCATCATTGACATTGTACCTGGAAAATAAAACGAAATGAACGAAGCAAAACAAAAGATGGAAAGTGATGGGATAGTGATGGTTCCAAGGGCATAAATTAAAAGGGAAGATGTTGAAGATGTTCCATGGTGGAAGAGGGCGTTGGTTTTTTGTTTAGGAGTATTGCAAGTATGTGTAGGCACATTAATATTAGCCAGTACAGGCGGAGCTTTGGGAGGTTTAGGAGCATCGATGATCACTCGGGGAGTAGAGGACTGCTTTAATGCCTTGTTTGATCCTGAAACATGTAGGGATCTGAAAAAATATTTTACGGAGAGAGCACTGCAGTATACGGTTGATTTAGCAATGATTGGTGTTGCTGGATGGAAGGAACTGGGTTCATTAGGATTTAAGTCCTTAAATATCATAAAGAATAAGAGCATGGGTGATGTGCTGAAGATGGCAGCAGAAGGAATCACAAAGGGCCTTGAGAAATACCCCGAAAACTTCCAATAAACGATTCGCAGCCGTTTAATATTTGAGGGGATCAAAGGAATGGGCGGTGATAAGAATCTTCAAAGAATGCAGAACTAAATAAATAACACCGGGGCTCAACAAGTCATGTCGAATCCAAAACTCAAGGATCTTGTCAACCAGGGCGTGAAGGAACAAAATGAGGCCGAGGCATTTAATTAAAAGCATAAGTCAGCCTTTGAGAAAAGCCTTAGATAAAAGCTGAGGGAAGTCATTAAAACTTGCTCGCAGAACCTATTAGGACAAATAGCGAAAATGAATATTTCAGAAGATAATGCAAAAGCTGTGGTTCATACTCACTTCGCCAATCACTTTCTACCGCATTTCAATCCGAAAGACGATAAACTGCGATAAGGCATTTACAAGAAAATTTATTTGTTCATGTCCCAAAATTTAAAAAACAAGAATTCAGGCGCTCTCATGGTCAGGCATTTCGATATTGATCAGCTGCTCGAGCAAGTCATTGACAAAATTTCGAAATCTAAAGATATCACGCATCTTCTTGGATTTCAATGGACAAACTAACTCAGCGATGAAATAAATAAGCAGTTTTAATAAAAAGTATCAAATGCACAGAGAATTGTCGATCGGTATAATTTTCTTGTTCAAAAACACGATAAAGACCCATTGACACAGCAATAACGCATACAGCTTCTTGCAGAGATAGAGACCCTTAAAAATCAGTATTAATTGGCCAAGAATCAAATATAAAAAGATAAAATTCTAATTCCGGAATTATTTAAAAATCTGCAAAATATAGTGCGAGGAATGCAATAGAAAAAAATCCTCGTCGAAACAAAAGCTGATCTCAATAATAATTAGCTGAATACAGAATCGATTTACATTCAGAACGCTCTTCTAAAGGTAAAGTAATTGAAGCAAAATGAAAATGCTAACAACCCACAATACCTTTAGAAAATCTTACTGGAGTATGCTGAGAAAAGTATCATTCCCATCAGCGAAAAGGTTATTGCTTAAATCGTTACGGAATCGAACAGCCCCAATAATAAACTCGTCGAAATTCAATAATTGCTCTCTAAAGAGCTCCTTGGTTCTTGATCGAGATGATGGCATTCATTTATGAATAAATTAGAATATGAGAATTATAAAAAGTATAAACTATTATTTGACGAATATTCAGAGTCATTTGAAATTATCGAATGGTACGCGGAATGTCCACACTAAATTAATATGCTAATATGGCCAAACTACTAATCAATTGTGCCTGAGCAAAGAGCAACGCGACAATATAAACAGTGTTGAATGAATTTTCAGAAGAGAAAAAGTGTCCGCACACGAGCAGAAGAGAAAGTATTAAAACAGCAAAGAAAAATAAAATTATAAAAATACTCAATATAAAGTATTAATAAATATATATTTATCTGCACAATGAGGCACTCTGAGAAAGAGATCGTGAGAAAATACCTTAGACAGAGTAAAAATATAAATTAAATGTTATCCTCAACTTTTGGTTTTTACGATAAGTTGAGTTGGCGTTGTAACTAACATACAGACAATAGATACATACTATCTGCATAAATTAATTAATTAACTTCATTAATCATCGATAAAAAATTAAAATAAATAAATATGGAAAATATCGGCTTTAAGACCATCGCTTCCCAATTCCTCAGTTTGACAAATAGCAAAATCATCACAAACTTCTAAAGGATGGTGCTCGCCATAAAGAACAGTACAATTTTAATTACATTCAGACAAAGTATAACTTCTACATTCAATTGCCAAAAACAATGACATCCTTCGCGAGAAAGACGAACTCGATAAAAATTTGTTATTCTATGCGGTAAACGAGAAGCAACCATCCGCACTGCTGTATTTATTAATGAGGGGGTTGCCACATCGAGAACTCGACAAATAGAAGAAGAATCTCTATCATTTATGCGCATATGTTGCCAGCGATAAATGCTTCGAAGTACTGAGCATGTTCGAGAAGCTCGAAAAGATACAAAAAGTAAATGAAAAGTTCATGGAAATTCTAAAGAAATACAATTATAAAAGGACTGATGCTAAAAATGGTGCATTAAAGTACTCTGTCTCCCCGAAACGACTCGAATCCTTTAGATAGCTCCAAGAGTAAGTATCTGCTTTAGTCTATCAGCACGAGATCGGGCATTTATCTGATGTTACCAAGATTCTCAAATAGAAGTAAGAGAAATTTCAGAGGAGCCCTTTGCACTTCGTATGTTTAAACAAATATCAAAAGTGTTTTTACGTCCTTTAATCAATCTTTCGGAACTTATAATCCGCGGAATTGCATTTACCGGAGACAATGTTTGCTTAGTTCTAAGCAATTAACAAAATTATGCAGTCGAATTTTGATCCAAGACTGTATACTAATGTGCTCGAACACATGAAAAACTTCCTTACTTCCAAACAATTAGAGGATTGCGAGGGAGCGTATCAAAAGCAACTCAAGCTCGTGATTAAAGAGCTGCTAGACGAGAAGGATAGTGCTGAACACACTCCTTTGTACATTGCTTCCAAGAATGGATCCACGCAAATGATCAACTTTTTGCAGAGGTACGCTCCGAATACCAAAACAGAAGAAAGAAAATAAATAATACAAGTCGCGTGTCATAACTTGGCGAGGAGCCATATTATTGATTTGTGCCAAGCTTCAAAGTTTTCAGATCCGAAGCCATTGAACTTTTTACTTTCATGCGGCTAAAAGATAAACGAGAAGAAAACTATATTTGGGACATTTGCACTTTTGGAAGCATTTAAGGGCTTTAAAAAGGAGAGGAATCTCGAATCAATCAAAATACTACTAAAGAACGGTGCCAACGTGAATTCGCAAGATACGAATGGTTGGACTGTTCTACATCATGCAGCCGATGCAGGGTAAAAGGCCATAATATAACTGTTATTTTCTGAGAAGCAGAAGAATGGATTGGACCTAAACAAACTCACCAATAAAAGACATCATGCACTACATTTAGCAGCCATGTCGAATCGGCCAGAAACTATCAAATACCTGATTCAGACATGCTCCGTCAACATCGAGTCTGCGGATGGAGAAGGCTGCACGGCCTTGCACCACGCCTGCAAAAAAGGTTCGTTTCAAGCAATGAAGGAATTACTTCTGCTCAAAGCCAATCTCTACGCTTGCGACATTATGAAAATGAATGCTCTCCACTACGCAGCAGCAGCCAGTAACAATAAAAATAACGTAGATAGCGCCAAATGCATCAAATAGCTCATTTTCTTCGACGCAGATCGAAACGAACTGTCTTAAATGAAGAACTGCAAGGGAAAGAGACCGAAGGAGCTCAGCAATTAATCTCATAGCTTCGAGAGCATCTACCAAGCTGCAAGGGTCGGCAACGTGAATGTCATCAGAAAACTAGTCGCAGAGGACACAAAACTGAAAGATCAACCCACAATCTACAAACAACAAACAGCCCTAATAATAGCAATAGCCGCACAGTCCTTAACCAGTACCAAGTTTTTGCTGCAACTGGGGGCCGACACCTACCACGAAGACGCAGATGGGAAATCCGCAGCCGAATATGCAGAGCTCAAACTCAATCAAGCAAGGGCCGAGAAGAACAAATAAAAGATACTGATCGCACAATAGATAAAGCAACTATTGGAATGATCTCATGGCAGAGTTATATCGATAGTTTCCGATGTTTATTTAAAATATTAAAAAGAATTGTTTCATGTTGCGTGCATTTTCTGGGGAAGTTGCCAGGGCGATTCAGCGAGCTTCATTCACCACGAAGAAGACAGGGTTTTATCCGAAGCAGGCAGCCAATAAGATCATTGTTACTCGAAACCAAAATTAATCATTTGCTCTGTATGTCGGTAATGAGGAAACTGTCGAAGGTTTCAGAGTTAGGACCCAACAGCTCTTCCCTTAGACACAGTTAATTATAGCAAATGCAAGTCGGAACTCAACCCCCAATTAGACAGAGGCGCAGGCACCCGATCAATGGTACGAAAGTATCAAACACTTCCCATTGATCGATGCCATCATCATGAACCAAATAATTGTATACGAAATCCACGAAGAGACTCCGTAGATTATCTTTGGGCTCGAAGTAGCTGAGTATAATCTAACTAACCGCATTAACGTACATTTACAATTACTAAGATTCCGGAGTATATCGAAGAGGGAGTTGCGTAACTAAACCAGGAATGGCAGGCGAATCTGACAGTCGGAGACGCATTGAGTTTCGAGAATATTCGGAGGCATTAGTAAGGAGATTTGAAGAGCCAAACTGGGAAATGTCTAACTAACTTATTGAATGAAGCTGAAGATGCTGTCTTACAGGATTCGATAGTTGCAGTATTGTAAGTTAAGAAGTACTAAGCCTCGCGATTTCTGGTCGGCCAATCGTCAAATCAACTCATGAAGCAAATCCTAGGTATAATGTCCGCCCAATGGGTACTTTTGTTTGCAGTTACTTACGGGAAATACGGATGGGATGTCGGAGAGCCTATTTCGTATTTGAGCGGACTCGGAGTCGACTTAATCGCTATGCTCGGAATATTCTAAGCAGAATCTGAACTCGCCAGAAGGGTCCAAAGAGAAAAAGACATAATCTCCGCAATGATGAACATGAAAGCAAACCATCGCATGCACAAATGGAGAATCGCATATTTAACTCGCAAGCTCATTGTCGGCTGACTTTATTTTATTGATATGATAATTTATCGATAATTGGCTTCAGTGGAAATTAGCATAGTTTGCTATAATCACAAATTGATTACATATGCAGGAATCTCGAACTGTAAAATCGAATATAGAATTATTTGTTCTCGAACTTTAGAAGGAATATTTAATTGTAATGATCACTCATATAATTTCCCCAAAGAATGATACAGCTCTTCTCTTGGAAGGCCTTTAATCGGATGAAAATGTTATCCCCTTCGAGGAGTGGATCTCCGAAAAGTAGGAAGTATTTGAAGAAACAAGAAGAAACTCGACAGCCAATAATTGCGCATATGAAAGCAGCCAAAAAGTCGAAATGAATCGAAGTGGAGAAGTGAGAAACTTATTTCGTAATTCCCTGCTGAAGAGGAAGGTGAAGAAGTAATCAGAGGGCAAGCATCTGCCAGATCGGAGGCTGAAGACTGCTGCCAATTGCACAACTCTTTACTCAAAGCAAGCAAACAAGACACGTCCACTTCCGCAGCATATCATGAATATTTACAAATCGAGAAGAATTAAGACTTCGGATTGCAGATAAAATCCGACATAACCCATAAACTTGGACGGCTTTAAATAAGCAAATTAAAGTTCATCCAATTGGGAATTTAGCCTTCGTGCAACAAATATCCATAACTACCATAAAACAAAGTTTGAGTTTTTCAGCAATACAAAACAGGGCTTAAAAGAGCCAAACTCCAAAGCCACCAAAACTCGAGACATTAAAACATCGAATTTCTATCTTCTGTTCCAAGGGATTCATGGAAGGAAGGCTCCAATGCAAGAAACCACAGATCACTTCCGAATGTCCACATGCAGAGAAAAGTACAATATTTTATCGGGTCGGATAAATAAGTGATTGATAGTTATACCATTGTAGTAGCAAGTAATTAAGACATGAGTAGCTAGTAGAAGCTGAAATTATTGGACATCCATCACTAGCTCGCCAAATCCAATAATTCAAGCCCTAAAGATTTTTCTCATTAAATAAATATAAATAAAATAGATAATAATTCCACCTTTAATAATAATGATCAGAGTATTGTATCCCACCGCATATGCACCATTAATAAAGAAATCTCTGTCATCATTATAGCATACTCTTGATATTACACATTTATGCTATAATTTGTTTGGATAAAGATTTAATGGATCATGAAGAGGCGAAACTAAGAAGTGTCTCGACTTTATCTCGTAAGTGCTGCCTTGTGTAAAAAACATAAGAGGCTAAGAAAAGAAAAGGGTAGAGATCGAACAGATAGTTTAACACAATGAGCACCCAATTGACCCAATCGGGAAATTACGGCTGATTTTGATCGGTGTTCTTATTTATTATGTTAGTGGCCACCTCCTTTAGTAAATTGAGTAATTGGATGATAAACAGCATGAACCCGATGCGTCCCGATTTCACGATGAAGTATTGCTTCGAGTTTAGGTAGCTGAGGCCGAGGATATGTTTGATCTTATTACTGGTACGGCACAGAATCAGGGAATGCAAAATGACCAAGACAAATGGAATCATCTAGCATCCAGAAATTAAAAAGTATAACCAATTGCTTTTTGTTCTACTAAAAAAGCCGCAAAATAGGATCACTTCATAGTCTTCTGAGTTTTAATTATATTTGAATCCTGCAGGACCGTAGGATACATCTAACCCGCACATAAGGAAAATGAAGGGAATTGCGAAGATTACGAGCATTGCGATCAAAAACAGAATGACGGCTTTATTTTTGAATATTTTTTTCATGAACTATCGGTGGTTTTAGTTGATCACACAGTATACATTGTAGCTTATGAGAACTCCAAAGAAATATCCGAGCTGAGTAATCGTCTAAATACATTGTAGGAGAATAAGTTGATAAATGCCTCAAGCCCACAAAATACGGAACTATGCCCATTTCCGTTCATTTTGTCCAACACTTCATCATGCCTGCAAATTTTTTATGATGATTATGAGAATGATGTTTACTTGATTTGCAATACTTGGCATCCCCCAGTGAAAGTTTCAGCAGTGTGAAACAGACAAGGGACCATTCCCACAAAATAACAGATACAAACAAACATGAACAGACGAATCGTGTTATAGATGTATAGTTTCCCTACATAAAGAACAATATACTGTAGACAATCGAGCAAATGATAGCCAGTAGCACGAAGCATGAAACTGATAGCTCGACTTTCCTGAGGATTTAGAATATTTCATAAGCTTTCAATATGTCATCATCGGTATCGTTCGTATCCATTTGATTTGTCTGCATTTTTGTCAATATATGCTGTATGAAATGATAGATTTATTCTCAACAAGCTATTATTGTAATGAGACGACTATTCTGCTATCTTTGGCCTAAACATTATAATTTAAATTAATCTGTAGCTATATAACCAGGCGCATTCAGCATCATGAGAAGAGTCTCGGGCCCAGAAGGCGATTTCTATTTGAGGCAGTAACTGCGGCATAAAATCAAATCCCCTACTCAATCCAAGAGTAAAACTAAAATCACCAATGAATCCTCTACTCATCATATTCAAACTCGCAAAACTCAAAGCTTCACTTTAAAGCCGGATCAGTCATCCACGCATCACACGCAGGTCAACCCACATAACCCCAGTTTGCATAACCGTGTTAAGACTCGAAAGAATGCTGCCAAAGCGAAGACAAACAAAAAGATTGTCAAAGATTAATTCAACGGCTGCAATAACACACTTAAAAAATACGAAAAGTAAATTATGGGAGTGCTCAATCACTCTGCAGCCATCATTCAGAGATAGTGGCGAAAGTATTTGATCCGTAAATATCGAAAGTCATTATAGCAAATGAACAGGGCTTCATTGCAGGCCAAAACCGTGAAACCATCCGAAAACGAAAGGGATTAAATTCAGGGGGTTAATAAGTTTGAATAAAAATCGCTGTCAGGCTGCACTGACAATAACTTTTCAGCCTATAACAACTCGAAGTATGTGGAGAACGAGCTGAATGGCGTGTTAAACAGCAGCAATGCCTTTAATTTCAGTATTTATTAACACAAAAAAATCACTTCACAAGAGATCCTCGAAGAGCCATCTTCCGAGTCCATAAAATCAATAAAAAGAAACATCAAGAATATAGAGCCTCTTTCAAGCAAGGATCTGAAAAATAAAAATATCCCTAAAACTCCAAAATCAGCCCAACTCAACAACTTTATGACAAAGAATCATCAGCGCACCTGTAGCGATAAAGTGGAAATGATATGCTCGAAGAATAGAACCAAAAGCGACTAGATCAAGAGTAACTTTATTAATAGTGAGTAGCAAAATAGAAGTAAACTGAATTTGTCCCCCAATACCCTCGCAGTCGTAATTTCCCCCAACCAAAAACGCCAGAGCAACCAGGAAACACAAGCATTTGTCCCGCAACTTCCTTATCCAAACAGCGATAAACAGTCGCTTCCAAATATAATCCGTTCCTCACACTCACTCCCTGAAACAAAACGATGCTACGAATAGCTATACGTGCGAGACCAGCAATAAGTCCTGAATGAAATGCTGAAGAAAGTAGAGCAGAAACTGTAGCATAAGAAGATCAAAAGAATCTTGTCCTTAGAGCACAGCTTCAGTAACAATCTGCTCACATTCCGGTCGTATCACAAGAATATTACACAGATATCAGAAAAGTATTAGGAAGATATGCACATTCTGTAAACTAAGAAGCAAAAGCTATTCGACAAATGGAACTAAATCCTCGAATTCTCCGCCAAAGATCAATAAATTGACCACCTCAATAAATTGTCTAGTTCTCACACCCCTCATTCTGAGGAAATATCCAAAGCCAACGCACTTTACCAAGTGGAGTTAATCTCTCCAGTTAAGCCGATAGACTACTATAATTACGATAGTTCACATAGTTTGTCGCATGGTCGAAAGATAATCCCAAAGCTGCCTGTGAAGTTCATAGAAGATGCTGAGGAACCCGAACCAGAAAGTTAGCGGACCGAGAGCATGGACTTCATGATAAACTTAAACAGCAACCAGAAGTAGGTGAATTTCGAGGAATGGGAGGAATACCCTGGCTCATCAGACCGCAAAATAAACTAATTGCACCACCCAAACTCAATCTACATCGAATAGGGTATCTCGATCGAGAATCATTCAGGAAATGGCGAATTTTATGAGGCCAATAACTAAAATAGAGGCGATATTTCTGCTCATATTGCCAATTTCGACAATATTCATAACTATTCTCCACGATCGCTGTCATCCCCTAATAAAATAAAAAGTGATCGCATCATTGTCAGAGAAGCTCTGTCCTCCTAGAGCCATCAATCCCACGTCATGCCACCTGCAAGCAACACCAGCCCGCAGCAAAGTTTAGTGGTCATTGAGCATTAACTACTTTCTAATGACTGTAACCCAGCTCACACAATTACAAACCATAAAGACTAAAGCAAAGACCATTTCCAGCATCCCACTTAAATTTACCATTGCGAAAACAACTCAAAAGCCGTCCTCTCTGTTGAACCCAGCAATAATGATGCAGTATTGGCGTCATCAACATCCGAAATGAACGAAACGATGGGTCCCACCTTAGAAGAGCAGAGCGAAAATTTGTATCTTGCTCGGATAAATCCAGATATCGATTATGTGAATAATTGGTTGTTAGAGGTTTCTCATTTCATCCTGGATAACTATGGAAGCTAATTTAGCAGTAAGCTGACAAATATATAGCAGCCTGATACCTTATTGCTGTATAAAGCATGCCGAAAGAATGGATAGAATGGGAAATATGAACTGCCAGAGTATAGGGTGATCAATGATAAGCAGTTTCAGACATTTTAGTACTACCATATTCGGAACATCCTCAAGGATGCCAGTGTCGATCAGTACAAACGAGACTCATTTGCAGCCTTCACTTACTCGTTTCACTTAGGGCTTTTTGAAGCCCTAAATCGAATGCTCCAAGACTAAATGATATATGGCAAAAACTGGATAGTCTACCCCTGGCTGAACAACTTCAAGGCCAAGAAACTCATCGGCAATGAGTACGGCAAACAATGTTTAGAGAAAGTGATCAACAGGGTGTCAAATATTGCCGACTATTGCATATTCCCAATGAAAATCGAAAATAGGAACTATCTGCAGGAAATAGGCCACTACACTCTCATACTTATGGAGGAAGTTAATGAGATAGAGATCTATTCAGAGATCGTACACACCCAAGTCATTGAATAAATTTCAAAGTTCATTGAAGAAACGGTGATGCTTAGCGAAGTGGAGTTAATTTTTCATACTTTTTTAAAGCGACTCTGAATCTTGTCATCAGTTTCATATGCTACATTAGGGTTTAATTACAATTTCTCATATAATATCTAAACATATAGACATACTTAAAGATATCAAGGAGGGTTTTGGGGTCTATTGAATTTAATGTTCGTATTAAAATACTTAGAAATTAAAGATCGCCAATAAAACACTTAAATTACATAATAAGTGAATCTATAATTAAACGAATAGCTGGATCATGTATAGGATGAAGTTTCTGAATTCTCGAGCTCTTCGTTCATATTTTAGCTCATCGAAATAAGCTCATAGTTCGGAATCTCATATTAATCTAAATAAATAAACAATTACATGGCAGCCCCCAAAATTTAACAACAGTCATCGGCGAGTCAGACTACTGCCTTATTTTCCTACACTTCTTCCATTCTGGGTAACAATTCTGATGCCTAAACAATCCAAAGTCTTTATAGTACTCGCTTTATGAGATCTTCTCTTGCTAATTCGAAGCAATTACATGACTGTCTCTTCTGCTATCTGTCAATTTATATGTTTCTCTTAGATTATCATTGCCAGGGATGAGCTCCTCTTTTCGAATGTCCATCAGATAGTAGAGGAATGTATTTGTTTTGAAGATTTTGCAGAATGTCTCAAATGAGATTGTATCTGTGTCTTGCAGATTTATGCAGTTCTGACAGTTCAGGAAAACCTAACCAATTGAATCGAAGTATTTTATCTACTCGTCATATTTGGGGTAAGCGTTCAAGAATTTAACGCCTCTTCTCACTATTTGGAAGTCACTCGATCTAACAGTCGCAGACCATATAAAAATGTTATTGTTCTTCCGATAGGTTATCTCAAAACGACAGAATTCGGTCCCTTGCATGTGAGCTAGGGCTTTTGCTGGAATCATTGACTGAAGGACGCTCAAATTTGCGGCAGAACCTAACAATATGCCCCCTGAATGGTAATATAAACAAGAAATAGCTGCCCAATTTTGAATGATACTGGTAATATCTTTCTTTTACTCTTCCACCTTATCGCCTTTCTCGTAGTAACATGCTTAAACAATTTCTCCAGAATGTTGCGCTGAGTAAGGGCAAGGATTCAAGATGCCCTGTATCTCATATAGTTCCCTAATCACAGAGTTGAGGGTTTCGATAGTCATTTTTTGTTGTGAATTTTTGGGATGTGTCACATTTTGGTAGTGTACACAGATGCAGAACAGCATGCTCAGCTTTTTGTTGATGCTCATCGGAGTAATCATAATCAGCTCCATCAAAAATTTCCCAAAATTAAACAACTGATAGTTGGTTGAATAGTCTTCATAGATATTAGGTAGCTATAGACAAATGCGCTTCTCACTGTCATTCAAGAAAGTAGCGTTTAGGATTGCCTTGAGCTACTCGACTGTCACCTTTGAGTTGACAATCCAATCAGGCTCATCTTCATGGCGTGGAATAGGCATTTTGAGTCTCGAGTATTCATCGACATTTAACTGGTCCAAAGGGGTCAGTATTTTGGATAAAGTCTTGTGCAAAGTTTTCATGCTCTTTATTGAGGAGTTGTTTGCACTTTCCAAGTCGTAATCCAGCAATTTCTGGTGAATGTCGGCTGATTTATTCGTTATTTATTCCTCCCATTTAGGAAGTGCGCTCAGATTCCTCAAAGCTAGACTCACTTCGATGACAGACGTGCCCAAATTATTATGCAGCCTTTACTTCACATCACTAAACTGTAAAATCTCCTTATAAATTCTGTCCTTGTGATAATTTTCGATATGCAATTCAGTGGCGAGTATCGCACTTTGGTTTTCAAGGACATTTATTTCGATTTTGTGTATTTAATCATTTTATAACTCAATTTTGAAGTATTAATTCAGATAGATGTTTTTATCTTTGAGTTCGATTATTTTCAAGTAACTGCCGAGTTGAACCTGTATTGCGTACTTCTTGCGATGGAAGTTGAGGTTTTTTAGAATGAAGACGCCACCAAGGAATATATAAATAGCGCCAATTGAAGAGCCTTGATAGTTTGGCCGAGGAAGTGGGTAAAGCAGTTCATTCAGGGATAGCAGTTTATGTTGTAGTTTTTAATGGAATTATTTGACATCGGACTTTCTGGCCTCGCACGGCTTTATAATCTCTTCTTCGTCTAGAATGTCGACTTCTTTGATATTTTTTCCATAAACGAACTTCCTCAGTATCCTTTCATTGGCGTATTCGCTAATCTTTGGGATCCGAGCCTTATAGGGTTAATTGTACTTTTCCATGATCTTGGAGAAATGGTGGACCTTCGAGTCGTCAAGTTTGATTCTTGTTATGTTGCTTTCGATAGACTTGATGATTTGGTTAATGGGGAAGACAGGGGCTAAATTTGACTTTTACTGAAAGAGCAAGAGCGTATAGAGGCTGACAATTCGCGCATTTTTTAGTTTCTTTATGCTGAACATCATCAAATCCCAAATTCGCAGACACAGCTACATCGGGATCTTTGTAAAGAAAGATAAGAGATACTATGAAGCCATGTTTTAAAGTCCTATCCCTTATCTGTTCAGCCTTTGATTAAACTGTGGCAATTTATCCTGCACTAAAGCACGCATAAGATAGAGATCCTTTTGTATAAAGCTCAGGTTGCGGTGATAAGGATAGACCTCCAGGACAAAGGCTGTGAAAAATATGAGTAAGTCTTTATAACTGAAGCTATTTGATTACAATTTGGGACTCCTCACATAAATTTAAATCACATAGTCAGCAATGCTTATCAGATTGAAGTTGTAGCCTAAATAGTTGTGGTTTTTTGCCTATTTTTCGTTAAAAGTATCACAAAAAATAATATACCTACGCAAAACGTATTCGATTTTATCTTTGTTGTAAAGGTCAACTGTGAGTAAGTCATTTTGCAAATTTGACAAATCTCTTTTTTTGGTTGCTTTCAAAATCTTTAATGAAGGATCAGGCCTTAAAAAGGTATCGAACTGCCCTTTTGTGATTTGTTCGTAGACCTATGTAACAATATGAATGGAATTCTCGAGTTTTTTAGAATATTGTGTGTATCTGTCTTTCATGAGAAACCCACTATTTATTGACTTTGACTTCCCATCGTACTGACCCATTGAAAGGTATAGACAATAATTCTGAGATTTGTTCTCTTCATGATGTGAAAATTTTAAGAAATTTAAATAAGTTTTCTCAAACTCTGATTTCGTTATGTTTGATCTTTTCTCGTTGAATATTTCGGAGATTGTTTGCATCACTTTAGGAGTGTACTTAAACTAAAAGTTTGAAGAGTATAGGTTTGACATTTTTCCAATTTTTTATAAAGAGTTGATTTGCCTGAGTTTCCGAATGGGGAATTAATTATTGGAGAGACGTAAGTTGACATTCTCGATAATCGCATCAAAGGCCAGAACATAAGGAAAATTGTGCTAAGTAGTTTCTGGAACCTGTTTGTTCTCAGGAATGAGGCCGATTTCATAGGCATATCCTAATGCCTAATTTTAAATTTTAGAAATTTTGGCAGTATTCTTTAAACTGCTCTTTACACCCTTTTCATCGATTATTATTACTTAAAAAAGTAGGCTCTTGAGTTTTGATTTTTCGACTTCGATCGCTATCTTCTTTGAATTGACCGGCTCGAAAATCCATGAAAATTGGTTTTTAGTGATGTACTTCATTTCCGAATAAAGTTAATTGTTCACATAGACGGCTGCTGTTTTGGCAATCAAGGATTTAGGAATCGTCAAGGAATATAACTAGACGAAAATGTAGGGCTTGCTCAATTTCGCTAATTAGTTGCTTTTTTGTGCCCACAGTCGAATCATTTATTCTAAATTGTTTATTTGGTACGACTTGAAGAGTTTCTATGAGTCGGGCAGTTTGGATTATTGGGATGAGATATCGGCCTCTATTCTGTTTTTTATGCTTTCAAGAATCAGTCTCGTGAAAAGTCTGCTTTCAGTGTGCTAATGGTACTGTTCATCCAGTTCTTTGATAGCATGGATATTCTTTTAGGCCAAATGAGCCATGACGAGCTTGTCCTTAGTTTCAAGGGTAGACTTTAGAGTCTAGAAAGGCTCCTTATCTTTTTCCTCCAAAAATGTTTGATAGTAAACATAAAAGTTTGCATTCAAAATATTCTAATTTGAGTGGAGACAGATTATTCGATATGCGCTATTCATATCGGGAACTTCCCATTTTTGAGTGAGAAAGAAAGCTTTTTTTATTAAAGCCGATAATCTTTATTTGATAAGCCCATTTATATCCTTGTTTTTATCACGGTTGAAGAGACGAGTAAACACATTTGATTTTTTCTCGTTCTCCTAGTTTATTTTATTCATGATAGCCTTATAATTAATAATTTTTGTTTTTAGGGCCTCATAGAGTTTCCTCTATTGAATGATTATGTATCGATATTCGCTGATTCGAATTGTCTTGATTTATTTATCTTCGTCCCAATTGAACAGGAGCTGGTTGGGAGTGAGATAAGCTTGATTTATTTTAAATGATTTCTTATCGTATTTCTCCATGTCGGCTCCTTTGTTTCCTTTGCTCTAAGTTTCCATAGTATTTATCAAACTGTACTTTTAAAGTGCTGAGGGGTAATGCTCGAGAGATTTGACTTATATTTTGCTAGCCCTTTGATTCCTTATCTAAGAAGGCAGGACATTTTATATTTATTAGTCCATTTTGGGCATCGACAGATCAAGAGAAACCACATCGCTCCCAACAACCTTATTCTGAAAGCTGAGAGCAATTTTTGTGAAGTGTTTATCGATTTATGTGGTTATTTCATGCGTTTATTTATCAATGCGATTGATTGCTAATTCTGTTTTAGATTGCTTGCTATCCTTATCGGACATAATCTTCAACTTTTTTATAATTTAAATCAATAAATGCTAAACTGTATGTGAAAGTATGACAATCTGCACATTTTTCTGCATATAAACATATAAACTAAATTCGAAATTAAATCTGAGTGTATATGCAATTGAAATAAATTATGAAGATGAGGCGTAAATGTGCAAATGCGCATAATCAGTAGAGAAGATGGAGGTCACTGATGCTTTTTGTTGGGCTATTCCAAAATTTTCCTTCTTTTTGGGGTTTGCTCGTTTCGGGTTAAGGGACGCGGTTGCTTTTGAGATAATCTTGATTCCAGCCCCAAATTCATACTGTGAATTGGTTTCATTCGGTTTAGGTTGTTGGCATTTTAATTAAAGGCTGATCTGAGTTTAGGGGACATAGATTCACTCTTTTTTTCAGGGGTGACCTCCTTTGATACACTTCGGCATTGGCTGTTTTTCCCACTTTTAAGAGGGGTTATTCTGCTGACGTTGGAAGAAGGAATCGATTTCATGCGCGTGATATGAGGGCCGCATCCCATGCTAAATAATTTTATTATTATTCTTATGCAATGAAGCATAATAGTGAATCAGACGTCGCATTTTCGAGAGTAACACAAAAATCAAGCAATAGCCCTAAAACTTATTTGCAAAAGTATTCATCGGCTTGACCAATCAGAAAATTGCTTGGAATCCAATTATTAAACAATATGATTGCTGTAGTTAAACTCTGAGATAAAGCAGCGCTGAAAATGAACAAAAAAATCGTAAATATCAAATCGACTAAAGAAACTAACAAATTAAATTTAAAATAAAATTAACAAATGGGGATAATGGTCGATTTTAAATGAGAACTTATATAGGCAACATCGATATTTCCTGATAAATAAAGAATGAAACGCATATGCTGTTCAGCTTGATTCACGATCTTTATTGCGATTTAGGCTATCTGAACATAAATAACATAAATTATATTAAGGATAAGTAAAGTAGAAATTTATGTTTAAAGTTTTGAATGGGTGAGAGAACAATCATTGCTTTCATTTTTTGCTCTAAATTAAAAATGGGGTACTAGTTTTATTTTTTATAGATCCTCTCCGATTTGTCTGAGGCGCATGGCTGTGTAGGAGAATACCTTTTGCTCCTCGATCTTTTTGTCCAGGATTTCTGCGAAAATAACCTGGAAAGCCATGGCGATTCCTGTTTGTTATAAGTATTTTTTAAACATTTCGGCCTGCTTTTTCTTTCTGCTGGATTCTTCATCGAGCTGAAATAGTTATTAAATTTACCTCTTCTTCGGGCTACTCCTCCTAGGGCTCGGCTTATTGTTCTTCGGGCTCTTTCTCCTCCTGCTTTTTCGGTTATTATTTTGGGGGTTCCTATTTCTTGGGCTCCTACTTTTTGGGTTCCTACTTCTTGGGCTCTTCCTTCTTTGGCTCTTCCTTTTTGGGTTGCTACTTCTTTGGGGGCATATAACTCTAATAATTTTATGAAACAACCAAGTTAAATTTTCTATGCATTATACAAATGCGAATGATAAAAAGGCAATCAGTTATCTAAGGTGACATATAATTTAAAAATGTGTTCGCATTTGAGGTAAATCTATGATAAGAAGTCCCCGATATTCATCGCAGAAATTTGTATGTTTATTACAACGCTTATTCTATATTTGGACTATACTCCTCGATGCTTGACTGTTTTGCATACTTTCTACTTAGTAGTGCTCATTGCATCTGCATGCTAGCTATTAAGCAAATCGTTACTCTTGGCTGCTATCTACTCATTTAGGAAGTAGCTCGCAAACAGCATTCAGACGTTACTGGTTGTCATCTTTCTGATTGCCCATATTGCTCTTTGGGTCTATGCAATAATACTGTACAATAACCCTGAATTCGATACTTGTCGACACGAATAACCGCATTATTTTTACTTAAAGGTATACATCTTTGTATATGGAGCACTACTCTTCGGTTCTTTAATTCTCTTAATCCTCCTCCTTCTGCCTGTCGCGGCTCTCACAATATTTTCCATCAAGAAGAGCAAAAAAAATCAAGAAGAGTATGAATGAAAATAGCACTGAATCTATGATTTTATATTATACATATTAATTATGAGACATCGAATATAAATGGCATCGAATATAAATGGCATCGAATATGAAATTGAGTACGTAGACTCAGTTTCAGTTTCAATGCTCTCATTTCTTTTACTTACTCCTGCATTTAATTGTGGCAATTTTGTTAATTTTTATTTTTTCCTTGAAGTATTTTTTACTGCTTTTCTACTTTGGGCTCAGGGGGAGCTCCAAGTTGTGCTTCCCTTTCATATGTAGGTTATTATGCTGGTTTTATTGCTGGTTTGGCTTTTTGAGTTCGAAAATGAGTTCATCATCGCCATCAACTCTGCTTTAAATCAGTTGGGCCCTATCAGAGAGTATTTATTCCACGTTGCATGGAGATTTTTTGCCATTTTTTAGGCTTTTTAATTGAGTCGACTCGATTTGTCTTTGCATTTTTTGGCCCAACTTCCCTAAACTTTGCGCGGAATGTGATTTAGATTTGCTTACACTTTTAATATTTTTTTTGCGACTTCCCTAATCATGGATCGTTCGCTTCAGCTACTCTACGTCTAGACGGTTTTTATCAGTGTAAATTGTTTTTCTTTTCGAGCCAAGCTTGTTCGAATTATTCGAATTATTTGAGCTATTCTTGATCCTTTTGTTCTTTGAGTTTGAAGTCGCATTTGAGAGTGGTTTTTATTACTTTTTTAGTTCTTTATTTTTGCTTTTAAGGAGCTGCTCAGTATTTCGAATGTCCTTAAAGCTGGCTCTCTTGCCTTGAGATTATTACTTTTTTTACTATCTTTTTGATTCCTTTGTGTTGTTGATACTACTAAGCTTTTGCCTTTTGCTGGCTTATCTCGTGCTTTTCTGTGATTTGTTTCGGGATGTGGGTAAATCAGGTTCGATTTTCTACTCTCTGACAAGTTTCTCGCTCTTTTTTATAATCAGTATCTTTTCTATGGTCTTTACTTTCACATTTCTCTGTCTTTTATCACTATCGTGGCTACTTTACTCCTATTTTAGTTTACCACTTTTGTTTTGGATGTGCTCGTTTCTTTATTTTGGCATTTCTCCCTAATTCTCTGCTTCGATTTCACTTTGCTCAGGAAGAACATTGATCAATCCTTCAGCTTCAGCATGCACAGTATTCAAAACAGGATTGCCATAAATATTTTAAACAGAATTCAAAATACTAACTGAATGCCTTTATAAATCGAGCAAGTAGTGATTATTGAAGCTGGTAATCAAATGATTCAAGAAGATCGTGTCAACAGGAACATAAGTAAGTACAATCAGTATCGCATAGAGATGGTAGATCTCCGATTTTTTGAATTACTTTGAATTTCGGTAGTATTAATTGCCTTCCTCGCTATTCTTTGAGGAGAGAAACCGTAACTAAGTGCCTACTGTGAAATAGGAAACTCCCATATATAGTGCTTTGAGCAAAATGTTGTCATAACGAATCCATTCTTCAAGAGGCGGTCGCTTCTCAATTTCGGCTGTCATTATTGGGACCAATTGCATCAGCTTCCCAATTGAGAATGATTTCAAGTAACTGAATTACTCTGAGAGTTCTGTTGTCCTATTGTTCTTTTCCTTCATGAGTGTCCTTATTCTTAGAAGATATGTCTCATGGTTCTTCACATTCAGATGCTCATCCAACTGTGAGAGTTCGTTGAGGATTGAGTTTTTATTTTTTGATTAAGTAATAATGAGATCAGAGGCTGGCATCAGTAGTGATGTCAAACTGCAGACTTCTTTCAGTGCTTTAATGGCCATCTGAGCAGATTAGACAGAGATATCATGCTTTCTTATTTGTGAGTTGACTGCACAGAACTGTAGATGGTACAATGCGAAGTTTTATATTTTGTGAACAAGTGATGTCAAAGTGTCAGTAGAAATCAATTATTTTTATCGATGATTGATGAATTCGGTTTTCTTTTCGTTCATTCCTTCAAGATAGAAATTTATGTTATAAATGATGGCCTAGAGGTAGTTTGCTGATTTCTCTAGATCCCACAGCTTTTGATGAACGCACGCCTGGTTATGCAGTGTTGCAATAATGGCAGCTCGGTCGATGGTTTTGCCGCAGCTCGCAGCATACTCTAGTATCTTTTCATTTTAATTAAAATAAATCAATGCTTCCTTAAATTCCTCGTTCTGCACCCTCTAGATTCCACACTGATTGAATTTGTCGATCGAATCAATGAACTTTTCTAAACTCTTCCTTATAATGTACCATCATTGTAAGTTAGCTCGAGTAGTTGAATATTGGAGAGCTCTATTTTCTTGCGTATATCGACAAGATTTGCAGATTCAAGGCTATCGTTATCGTCTTCTGAACTGTTTCGTTCAGCTTGATTCATTATTATTATTTAATATAAACTAGAGTTCCATGCATTTCATATATTTACAGATTTATACCTACTTTATACTCGGATTTTGATTTGGAAATACGGGGTTGGGGTTGGGGTTGGGGTTGGGGTTGGGGTTGGGGTTGGGGTTGGGTTGGGA
>NW_028282206.1:0-35575 GCF_059751285.1 Brachycentrus maculatus | reverse complement strand
TCCCAACCCCAACCCCAACCCCAACCCCAACCCCAACCCCAACCCCAACCCCAACCCCAACCCCAACCCCAACCCCAACCCCAACCCCAACCCCAACTTATTTTTGTTATTTGTTGCATATTCTGCTCATTAAATATAAATTCATAGTCCATTGTTCCGATTTGTGATATCTATTAAATAAGAAGCATTTATCTGTAAAAACTGATAATATAAATCAGGCATTTTTTTTGCTATATGCGACATTTTTCTGCAGCTTATCGTGTAAGGCTGCGCTGCTTTTAATTCTCTTAAGCGTCGATTTGTTCAAGCTCGTCGAAGGCTTGGGGCTCAAAAGCCTATCTTTTGATGGCTTATTGATTTTCTTTCTCAATGATTTTTCATTCCGAGGCCGAACCTTATTCACGAGATCGATTTTCTTTTTCGACTTGTTTCGAGTCAGATTCTGAGTGGCCGATTTCAGGTTTTTGTTACTACCTGCATCCTTGAGAACTCTATTTTCACTGTAATTTTTGTGGTTTGCAAACTAATCTTACTTGAAATTCAAAGAATACCCTTGGTGGTTTTCGCGAGAAAGTGAAGACTTAAAATTCGATTTCTATTTTTCTTTGGAAGGCCGATTTTTTTGATTCAAGCTCCGATTCTCTTTTGTGCTATCTGACTTCACCGATGGCAGAATTTCTTCGACAATGTTAAATGTTTATTGCCTGTTGAAGTAAAAATCTTCAAACATTTCCTAAAAGTCTTCATCTTCGTCTTAGAACTTGGAAGTGAAATCTCCCTCCGCCTATTAAATCTACTATTCGTTGATATTGAAGGTGGTGAGGTCGATTTTGATGGGAGTTGCAATGGCCCCACTTTCGATATCTTGCGGCTTCACCTTCCGCACCCATGGATGCCCCAATATTTAGCGAATTCCTCCTAGAGAGCCGAGTCTTCTCTTCGGGTCCTTCACTAATAAACTCTCCAACAGCATTTTGATCTCGGGGCTGAGGTCGACATGCGTAGGGAAATCGATTTATTAGTTTTGAATACAATAGTAAATCTTTTACACGTCTCTGGAATAAAAAGGAGGACTCCCTGTGACTAGTTCGTACAGCAGCGCGCCCAAGCAGTAGTAATCCACAGAGTAAGTGTGGCCAGCTCTAGATAGACCAATTATTACTTCGCTAGCATCTAAGGAGCCATGTATTCAGGACTCCCACAGAAGGTATAGGCAAGCTCAGACGGCCGGATTCCTTTCTTGGAGAGTCCGAAATCAGCAATCTTCAAGTTTCCATTCATATCGATCATGATGTTCTCAGGCTTGATATCTCTGTAGATGATCTTCTTGCTGTGCAGGTATTGGATGCCGATGAGAATTTCAACAAAGCAATATCGAGCTTCATCTTCAGTCATCCTTCGGACCTTTCGAAGGTAGTAAAATAATTCTCCTCCCGGGCAATCTAAAATAAAACATCAAGTACACTCTAAGGCCAGCACAACGAAATGCTTCGTTTCGAATGTAAATTAGAGCTTGAGAATATATTTGTTGTCCAAATCTGTCATAATGTCTCTCTCGTTGATAACAACACACTCCTTCCCAGTTTATTGAAGTCCTTCCTTCTCCATAAGTTTTAGGGCATAGAATTTCCCAGTGCGTCTATACCTGCTGAGGAAGACTTTCGAGAAGCCGCCTGTTCCGATGCATTTAATTATTTAAAAGTCATTGAGTTTAATTTTTCTGGATTTGTTCGAGTTGCCATCGCTTGGGGAAGGATTCAAAATGTTTGCACTTAAGTTTTGTGTGAAGATGGGCTAAATTTAGATGAGCTGGCCCTTGAAGACATTGAGAGGCTTTCCCGTTTGAAAATAATAGTCTTTTATAATATCCCCATTCCCTGTTGTTTTCCATGCTTGGATCATGCTAGAGTTAAATTCAGCATTCCCTAGATTAATTAAATGCAATACTGAGGATTTCACGTTAGAACCGAAAAATATAGGGAGTCATGATTTATTAAAGCCCTTTGTTGTCAATGTTCGTGAGAGGAATGGATAGTTTTTTACCTTTATAGCTGACTTTGATGATCAGATCGGGCGCTTTGATATCTTCTATCTTTTTTTTAACTAAGGCTTTCGTACCCTTTTTCTTGTCGTTCGCAAATGACTGATGAATCGCGCTGGTATTATTATTAGTATCTTTGGGCTTCAGCTTTTTCGTAGCGGAAAATGGTCTTTTTTTGCCAGTGCTATTAGATGTGTTGCTTTTATCCAAACTACGCTTGGGGTGCTTGATTGATGATTTTGAATCCATTCTGAAGAGAGACGATGAAAGTGGAATAGTAAAAATTTAAATAATGTGCACTATACAAATTGTTTAAAATATATCACAATATCACAGTATCACAATATCATATGGCTAAATCAGTTGATAAATTATTTATATTCAATGCCGAAGTATTTTCAATTCAAAGCAAATCGAAACTGCAGAATTGCAATGGCCTTACGCCATCGAGCTTGATTTCAAAATAGATCCATTTCCTTGATTTCATTTTAATAGTTTAATGAAAAGTAAAGTAAGCTATATGATGCTATTTGAGAAAGGTTTTAAATCATAATCGCTTTGTCTCAATACTATTTTAATCGGCAATCCATAAAATGCTGTCGAAATTGCATATGTGTCGTTTCAAACTAAAGAATATTGTAGCAATAATCGCGATTTCATTCTGTCTTCTTCTCAAAGGAAACACCGAGCCCCTTCCTTCCGAATAATTACTCAGATCAAAGCTCCACTACCCAAAGTATTTTTCTCCCGACAGCAATATTATAGCAGTATTCCTTTCATGCTCCGCCAGCCACGAGCTCAAACTTGCACTCCAATCTTTTTTATTCTTTAACACCTGTCCCTTGCGTAAAATTATTATCGCTCATTGCATTTCGAAAAATAGCCCCCCTGAACATATACGATAATTAAAAAGTGCCTTACCTGAAGGAGCATAAGCTCATGTTGAAGAAGTGTAATTTTTATATAACAGCGAAGACAAAAATGGCTTTATCTAAAGTCTAAACAGCATTTTAGAGATCCATGCAGCAAAGACTGAGTATGTCTATTTGAGTGGTACAAACTGGAAAACAATTAAAGGATATGGATTTTTAGAATAGGCCATTTCTATTCTGTAACACGCGAAAAATGCAAATATAAAAATATCACAAGTTGTGACATCTTACCCGTTTTGGAGGGCGTCTGCTCGGTTGGGCCAATTAGAATGGACTCCAACTGGATAAGCTTTTCATAAAATTCAGGCATTTAGCAAGGAATTCTTTGAGCATTTTACACTGAATCCAAGCATCTTTCCAGGCAAACTTTTGTTTGAAGTATTTTAAAGGAATCTGACAAAAACATGTTAACTATATGGATGCTAAAAGGATGATAATGAAAAGTTAAAATTCGATAAGTGCTGCATTTGGGCTCTTGGGCAACATCTCAACTAACTCAACTACACGCAAGTTTACCATAATGATGGAACATCTGCGCCTAACGTGATCCATTTTGAAAAGTGAATAAACATTCATGCATCCTGCCCATAAATAACATTATACCAATCCCTCAAAACATATCAGTCAGTTTCATCTGGCCTTTGGACAAGATCATTTTTTTAGAGACTTTCTTTTCCTTCGATTTCATAGGGGTTAGCTTTTAATTTTCATACTCCTAATTTTGGCCTTTCTATTTTTTCCCCTCATGCGGTTTTCTTAGTGAATGTTCGTCATTGTAGTCATCAATGAGGCAATTCAAAAACCAAAGATTGGTCTGGTTCGCATTAATGCACTCAAAAAGCTAAGTAGCATCTACCCTTTTCTTGCCTTCGTTCATCTTTTTGATCGACTCCAGAAAAAATTATCCGAAATACTAAACAGTCCTGGTCATAGCAAGAGTATTTTCTGCAGAGGGGGTATAAAAGGAGTCTTGCTTCATTATCGCCTTGACCCGAGATACTGGGAACAACAGTTTCTTGGCAGGGTCTTGATTGTTCTTGAGGAAGTTAGGATCAATAAGCATCATTTCGGCAATATAAGCATCATAGTTTGCTTTGCTTTATCTATGCGCATTCTCATAAACTTATTTTTCGGCCTTTGATAGCTGATTCCAGATTTAGCCCATGAGAGAAATGCTCATTTTTTAATTCGGATGGTTAGCTTTCCAACCCTTCACAAAAAGCATGTATGGCGATCGCGGCTTATCGATTTTTTTCACTGCCTGGCTCTTCTATAGGCTAGGTTGTTCTTATTCATCGATCTGGCGCGGCTATTCATGATCTGATGCAAAATCCTCAGAGAACTCCGAATTACTTTAATGTTCGTCGTTCTCTTATTCTTGGTTTTCTTTAAATTATGCCGCATTCTAGTACAGATTTTCCTATTCGTTCATCTGAAATGCTATGTATATAAATGCGCGAATCTGAAATTAATTAAACCATAGATGTTTGATTCCACAGTTTAGTATAATAATTATCTATTGTTGCAGAAAGTATTAAAAAGTAGAAATGTCAAATTATTAATCTTTTATTCATTTAACGATCACTCGAAGTTTTAGAATTCATTCTCTGAGATATGCTATCTCTCGGTATATTCTTCAATGTTTTACCCTATTTTTTCGCCCGTGTCCTTGTCGAATATTTCATATACATTTTTGAAAGTAATGATTCGATCTCCGTTTTAATAGATATCTAAATTTTCACTTGAAGATTTCAGGCGTATAGCTAAATGAGAATGTTAATTAATATCTGTGTTATGGAGAGTAGGTGCTACTTCACCAATTCTTTCCTCATTTGAAGATCCACTTAAATAATCCTCTATTTGCATGTAATGGTCAGTCTAATTTATTTTACTTGATATAATCTTCCGGTTTTCAATAAATATGTCATCTTTAGATGGCAAATACAAAGGAAATTATTACTAAGAGACATTTTATTGCACAGAATCATAAATTTTAGCAGCACTTTTTCTTTTTTTTAGGGGTTCTTGACTATCTATATAGTTTTCTAGAGAGGAGTCTAAAATATATCGGCGCTATTATGAAATGATATTTTCAGGCTATTCAGGAAAAGAGGAAGAAGATTCTTGATACTTTGTTTTCATAGAAATTGGTCCAAATGTATTTAGAGTTTAAGAAGTGGAAATTTTTTTATTTTATGCCAGATGTAGAGGCAAGGATTATTTGTGAGTAGCTGACGATTTATTGGCCAAATTCTAAATATTCAATATTTAAGCGGCAGTTTGTTTTGGGAATAACTCCTATTTTGAAGCTTCTGAATATTCCTCAGGAAGAGTCTTAACGTTTAAAAGTTAACCTTGAACAAGAATTTCATTATAGGCTGTTTCTTTTTGCAGGTGATTGTTCACAACATAGTGATTCGTTTCTGGTTCTTAATATTTATTATGAAAAAGAGAAGAACCATTATTAACGTAAGAAAATTATTAGTCACTTAGTTCTTGTACAATGTAAACCAACTCGTTTGATTAATCAAAAGTAGCGGCTTAAAGCTTAAACAATTTTCCTTAATAAAATTAACTGCCTACAGAAATTTACTCAACGAATTAAGCTATTGGTTTTTCAAAATGTTAAAAGGTAAAAAGCTATAGGGTTGCATTTGGGTCTGAGTATAATTGGCAGCCGATGGCTTCGAAGGTGCCTTAAGGTTGTGCAACAAATTGTTCATTTTCTGCATCTTTTATGCCTGCATTTGGGTCTGAGTATAATTGGCAGCCAATGGCTTCGAAGGTGTCTTGAGGTTAGGCATCTAATTCATTTTCTGCATCTTTTATGCCTGCATTTGGGTCTGAGTATAATTGGCAGCCAATGGCTTCGAAGGTGTCTTGAGGTTGTGCAACAAATTGTTCATTTTCTGCATCTTTTATGCCTGCATTTGGGTCTGAGTATAATTGGCAGCCAATGGCTTCGAAGGTGTCTTGAGGTTAGGCATCTAATTCATTTTCTGCATCTTTTATGCCTGCATTTGGGTCTGAGTATAATTGGCAGCCAATGGCTTCGAAGGTGTCTTGAGGTTGTGCAACAAATTGTTCATTTTCTGCATCTTTTATGCCTGCATTTGGGTCTGAGTATAATTGGCAGCCAATGGCTTCGAAGGTGTCTTGAGGTTAGGCATCTAATTCATTTTCTGCATCTTTTATGCCTGCATTTGGGTCTGAGTATAATTGGCAGCCAATGGCTTCGAAGGTGTCTTGAGGTTAGGCATCTAATTCATTTTCTGCATCTTTTAAGCCAGTTTTTTTTTATTATTTGGCATTTTTTTCCGATTTAGAGTCAATTATCAATTTTTATATTAAATTTTATGTTTTTTTATTTATTATCCTTTATGTGTTTTATTCCTGAACTTTTTCTTCAATAATTTAGGCTATATAATCAGTGAGCAATAAAGCATTCTATTGAGGTCGCGATACTATTTTGTGAATGAATTTTGGCTTGGTGTCTTCATTTTAAACCTTGCGACTTTATTCGTATTTTTAGTTAATACTCTTTTAATCTTAGCCTGGTGCTTAATTATGTTCTATTATTTCTTTGACAATTTGAGGTTAATTTTGCATTACTTGTTGATCCTAGTGTTAATTTTTTAAATTTATTTCTATTTTCTTAATCTTATTGGAATCATGATCACCATTTTCTGGTTTTTATTCAAAATCGATGTTAATAGACACATTTTTGTTTGCTATTTTGATGCTATTTTATATTTTCTTCTTCAGAATTTAGTCGACTATTATCGCTTCATTAAATTGATCGAATAATAATTTGTCTATATTAGTGCATCGAATGATTGAGCACGGCTCCTCAGTGTACACTCCGAGAGTAATTTATTGCTATGATGTATTGCCCGTTTTTTTCAACATATTTAGGTCCTTTGTGGGCCACAGTTTTACATGTATTATATATTGGCCGGGATTTAAATAGTATGTCTTCGATAGAGTTCGTTTCCTTGTGAGTATTCCTTAGAGTTTCTTCACATGGTTTGGCTATAGTCTTCCAAGTTCAAGTATTATTTCCGGAAAGCGATTTATTCGATCTTTCAGTGGCTTTTCGATGTTTCTATCCACAATCAAACTATATTCGCCTTATTTTTAAGCATCAATTTTGAACCATGCACCTTCATAGATGTCATCGACTGAGGTCAAACTAATGTACTCTGCTCTCTCATTTATTTCGGCCGATATAATGGTTTTAAATTTTTGAAGAAAGTCTGTAAACTTTATTGTCAATAACTCTGACTGATCAGAAGACAACATTCTATTCGGTTTCAACCGAATCAATTTTTCGAACTTTCCTGATATCTTTTGGGTGCTGACTTCAACAATAGCACAGCTCTAATTTGATATTGTTTGGAGGGATTGCTATAATAATGCATCAGAGCCTGCATTTGTAGATGCGATCATCACGTATTTTTTCGAGCACCCAATCACCAAATAATTCCAGCATGCAAACGGATCAAAAATTGCATTGTTGATCACGAAATGCCTGATCGGAGCGCCTGTAAAATCGTGGAGAGGCTCCTCCAAAATGCCTTGTTCGATACAATCGTAGCCCCCATGGAATTGAGCCCAAGCCTTCTCGAGTAGTGAAACCCATGCATGCCCATTTTTGGCATAACTGAAGACAGGAGTATTGTTCAGAACTGGGATATCGTCATCAATGTTGACAATACTCCACTTTCCGGCTTTTAAAATTTTTATGTTGAATTTATCATCAAACTGATTGTCCTTCGTAATTATTCTTTGGATAATTTTGGGCTTTTCGGCCAGAGCAGCAATTCCATCTAAAAAGTAGGAATTCTTGAGTTTTCCTTGAACAATGTCGTTTGGCTTTGAACTTCGATTAAACAGAATCTTCTCAGGAAATAAGACTGAAAACTTTTTCCATCTGATTTCATCCCACTCTTTTCTTCGTGTTTAGTTTGCGCTGAGCAAATTAATTTCTGGATTCTTTAGGCTAATGGACATAGTAGAGTTGATTTGTGGGATCCTACTTTCGGTCATATCTTCCCTTTCCTGACCCAAATTGTTTGAATAGTAAGTCGATATGTCTTGTTAGGAAGATAGCTTGATCTTATATGATGGATTGTGGTCAGGTCCTCTGTTTTTTGAAGAGTGCTGGTCTTGAAAGGATGTTTGATAATTGGAGTCATTTCTCGGTTGAGAAGGATTAATGGTTACTTCAGTTGAAAAACGGTGCTGTCCGTTTTCCATATTAATCTAACAGAGCGTTTGTAGGACACTGGCTAGGGATAGCTGTCTTTTTTTGGGCTGAACCCACCATTCAGGATCTACAAACGAATGCTTATCTTCATTGCCCTCAAAAGCACGAAACAAGGGATATTTTTTGTTGGATTGAGTTGCATTGCTCTCATTCCTGTGAGATTCATAATTATTTCTCGAATTGAAGTTCGACATTGTAATATTATAACAACTCTCAATTAAGTCAGCCTCTCTAAAAATTCTTAGTATCAATTTCGACTCTTCTCATCTTATCCTCGTCTAAGAACCAACTTGCCACCGAAAATACTTATATCGTAATTCTCAAATATATGAAAGATAAAACTTTGGGAAACGTAAAGTGCATACTCAAATTTATTTGAATGCACGAATAAAATTGATTCCTGATTAAATAACGAAGAATCTCGAGGTCAGATCCAATAATAGAAATAAAACAAGGGATACATTTTCTTGGTTTCTTGGAGAGAATTAAAATTTTCTAATTCTTCGGATGGCCTGCATTGTTGTGATCAATTGAGGCCATCTCATATTTTAATGTAACTTCAAAGGCTATGGCTCAAGAAAGGGCCAAGATAGAATCATGCTAAATACTCCCCTCAATGAATAAGAAAAGACCTACATACTCAATTTTTGTTAGCTGTGGAAGATTTATACAGACTGACTGAAAAAACAGCAGAAATGAATATTAAAGATTTGATTATCCAATAAAAATAAACAACATATGGGATTTAATCTTAGAATTACTTCGATAAATAAAATGCAATAAATATACGGCATTATAAATAAAATTAATACGATGATCACTTAATATCAATGTCATCACATCTGGATGATGTTCATTTTAATTAATTCGTGATAAATAATTTTATTGACATGTTTGCTCGTATGAGTATCAAGAAGTCATCCAAGGTCTTGAATCGGCCTTTGGAGCTTTTAGGATTGGCCATTATTTCCCATCCCATTGATTTAATTGAAATATGAGCCCTTTATGGAATAAGATGCATCATTTGCATGTTTTTGCATGAAATATATGTTCGGCATGTATGCCTCTTTTGGATAAGCTAGCCAGTGAGTGGCTTGGGCTTATCGCATAATTTATAGTTATAATGGAAAGAAATTAATGAGAGTTACTGATTATATAAATGGAAATTCAACAATCATATAAGTTGAGCTTGGCAGCCGCCCATCATATCCACTCCTTTGATTACCTCTATTCAGACGGATTGCAGAAGCTTCTTCACTATTTGCAGCCCATGGAGCTTAACTAGAGAGACTTGGCCCCATAAGTCACCTCTAATAGGCATCCCTATAACCTGCCATTTAGTTCGATTAAGCTTAGTTACTCTAATTTGCAGATCGGTAAACCATTTCGCTGTAACGATCCAACAGCTTTAACCCAAGAAATCTTGCCACAGTAATGCCGCCTTGCAGGCAAAACATATACTGCTCCACTTTTGTGTGAAATTACTCGTGAAATTGACTCTGCTTCTGATACTTTCACGGTTTCCCTCGGAGAGATCCCCATCATGGTCAAGTCAAAGCACTGCCACCTCTCCGATCTTACTGAGTAGCAATTAATTAAATTAAACGAAGACCCAAATTAGTTTGGGGGCTATTTTATAGTCAATGGAAATTAAAAAATCGTACGAATGCTGGTTGTGCAAAAGCGAAACTATCCAGTTGCATTTCTCAGGCCCAGCTATGCCAATCGAGGCCCAGGCTACACTCAATATGCTGTGCAGATGCGATGTGTGAGGGATGATTTCTACTCGAAAACATTCACTCTCCACTATATTTCAGATGGAAATGTTTACCTGAGGATCCTTTATAAAAAACAATAGTTTCTGATTCCACTCATCATTATCCTCAAAGCCATTGGAGATTACACAGACAGATAGATTTATACTCAAATGATGAAGGGCCGAACCTAAAACTCTGGGTTGAGCGATAAAGTTGAAGTGCTCATCCGAACAGCCAAAGTCCTATGCCTATACTCTCAGAATAACTTTTTATAGTATCTGGGTAAGAATTTCCGACTTCTCCTGGGCATAAGTGCAGCCTACTCTGACAAATAGGCAGGATAAATCTTCTTAAACTAAAACATTTGCTCCCACTTGAAAGAACCTGACCATAAGTTCCATACGTTGTGTCTGATGGTTGAAAAGCTTTATCAGCTGGTCGACGGGTAGATAAAACCTGAAAACCTCGATAGTACTGCGGTTCATGAAGTTCTTCTTCCCGGGCACCTCTACCTTATGATCCTGAGATAAAAACTGGAGGATGCGCTGAACTTCGTGAGGGCGAAAATGATGAAGGATGCGTATGGACCCAACTTTATGAAAATGAGATAGGAGCCTGATTACCTGATCAAGATTATGGAATCCGGAGCAATAGGCAAGCAGCTGGAGTACTTTCTCTCCACAGGCTCAGTTAAATCCCGAACGGGCCTCGACCTCATGCAAGATAAAGGATTCTGTGTCATCGCTGATAAGCTTAATAACATGAGATTTCTTTCCCACTTTCGATCTATCCACAGAGGCGCATACTTTGCTTAAATGAAGACAACTACAGTCAGGAAACTATTGCCTTAGAGTTGGGGGTTCCTTTGCCCTGTGCATACTCCTGATGGTGCTCCTTGCGGCCTGCTCAACCATATTACAATAAGCTGTTGCCCGCTTGCCCATGAAGCTCATGACCCAAGAAAACACAAAGACATCGAGGAAGTCTGCAAATAATACGGGATGATAAACTTCAGTGACTTTAGCTACTTAGACCCTGCCAACGCCTACCCTGTTATGATAGATGGCAGATTTGCCGGCTACGTGGAAAACCACCAAAGCAACTCATTCGTGGATTCGCTCAAGTACCTAAAGGTCAACGGAATATAAATTCCAAAGTAAACTGAAATCGCGTATCTGAAAAAAGGGAACTTCAAAAATACTGTATTCCCGATGATCTTCATCACGACCTCTGCCGCCAGATTCTTAAGGCCTGTTTACAACCTGGCCTTCGAAAAAGTCTAATTTATTAGCCCCTTGGAGCAACTATTCTTGGACATCGATCTGCCCGAAGGCCAGTATAGCGAGCTCAACAAACACAACATACTATCGATATTAGCTCAGCATATTCCCTTCCTGAACTATAACCAGTCGCCTCGTAACATGTATCAATGTCAAATGGCCAAGCAAACGCTAGGAATTCCCCTGAACAACTGGCCGTATCGATACGACAACAAGCTCTATCGGATCTTCAATAGTCAGATGCCCCTGGTCAGGACTAAGCTCTACAAAAACTATAAATTCTAAGACTACAACTCAGGAGCAAATGCTGTCATCGCAGTTATATCATATACCGGGTACGATATGGAGGATGCTATGATCATTAATAGGTCATCGTATTAAAACGGATTTGGCCATGGCTGCGTCTACAAAACTGTTGAGTATGTCCTCGCAAAAGATGAGGGGAGGTAGAATAAAAAAACGGTTAAGTTCAAGCTGTTCAAAGATGCGCCATTAGAAGAGCAGAAAAAGTTTGAAATGCCAAAGAATCTAGACGGAGATGGTGTGTGCAAAGTGGGAGCAAAGCTAAAGAAGTTTTGTCCCGTCATAGTGCTGTACGATAATGCAAAGAGCACATTCAAAACATTCTTCAACAAAGAATCGGAAGTTGCGTATGTTGAAGGCATCGTGATAACCTCAGGAGACTATAAAAATACTGAAAAGGTGTTAATAAAACTGAGAATCGATAGAAGACCTGTTATTGGAGATAAGTTCTCATCACGGCACGGGCAGAAAGGAGTTCTTTCAATGCTGTGGCCGAAGATAGACATGCCCTTCACGGAGAGTGGCATAACACCCGATATTATTATTAATCCTAACGCTTTCCCATCCCGAATGACGATTGGTATGCTCATAGAAAGCATGGCTGCCAAATCAACCGCCTTGGAGGGTAAAGCATATGAGTACGAATCTTTCGAATCTTATGAGAATGACGATGTGATCGATTACTTCGGCAGGAGGCTCATCAAACATGGATTCAACTACCATGGAAACTAAGTTATGTATTCGGGAATAACAGGGACTCAGTTAAAAGTCGACATTTTCCTCGGCGTGGTGTACTACCAGAGGCTCAGGCATATGGTTAATGATAAATCCCAAGCGCGTTCAACGGGCCCCGTCGACATACTAACCCAGCAGCCACTGAAAGGCCGGAAAAAGGGAGGAGGGATCCGAATGGGGGAAATGTAGAGAGATGCCATGCTGGCGCACGGGCTGTCACAAATAGTGAATGAAAGATTGTATAGAAGTTCTGACAAATCCGAAGCCTATGTCTGCAACAAATGTGGAAGCATGTTATCCTGCTATAAGAAGCTCTAGAAAATATCAGGCGAGAACAGACACGAAGTTAATAAAGAGACTGCTATGTGCCGAAGCTGTGGTAACCAGAACTGCAGCCTTGTAGGCATTCCTTATGTCATGAAATACCTGATCAATGAACTCGCAGCAATGAACATCAAACTCAAATTCAAGCTCAAAGCATGAACATGAAGATGAGGAGATAATCCCATGATATATTGGCTTATAAATTCCATCATAAAGATCTTAATATCTCAATTTATATGTAATTCTGGGTACTTTGTATAAGATTGGAGACAATGCCATTTATTTTCATTGCTAATTAAGCATAAGACTTTATTTTGGCGTTAAAATTAAGGATGCAGACATATAAATTCGATTAGAATTCAATAAAATGAGCAAACGCCATCCGAAATCGCGCAGATTATCTCTGACTCACAACTTCGCCAGCAACAGTGGCCCTGAAAACAACAACATCAAGTTAATAGAAGAGTCGATCATGTTGATGGAGGTGCTCAAGAGATTTTAGAAACAAATACTGTCATTGAGCGACAACCACCTCAACTAAATGCAGACCAAAATGAAAGAGCAAAACGAACTGCTCGAATTCATCCAGAACAACTTAGAGAAAAAGAGAGTGAATCGCAAAGAAAAGGCAGGATCAAACAAGTTTAATGAAAACAGCAACGAAAGCCAGAATAGCGAATTTATGATTGGCTTGTCCTCAGTTAAAGTCCTCGAGGAACTCGACATCAACAGAAGGCAGAAATTGCAGGACTACCGATAGGACAACTCTCAACTGGCCATGAGGATCAAGTGCCTATAGCAGACAATCGACCATCTCACTCAGAGCTCCGTGTAGCCCACCATGACCAAGGAATACATGACCCAGCTTCAGTAACGGGTCAAATCTCGACAAAGGCAAAATGACTTGCTAGACATCAAAATATATAGGATCGAGCAGCAGCAGAAAGCAGAAATGAAGTAAATAAAGATGAAACTTCATCAAATTTTTATTGATGAGGGCTTCATGGAGAAAGCAGAAGACTAACTAGAGGATAAAATCGAAGAGATCGAAGAGCAATCAAACGAATCAGATCAGTAGAAGAACTCTGGCAAATCCCATAGGTCTGGCAAATCCCAAAGGTCTGGCAAATCCCAAAGGTCTGGCAAATCCCAAAGGTCTGACAAATCCCATAGGTCTGGCAAATCCCAAAGGTCTGGCAAATCCCAAAGGTCTGGCAAATCCCATAGGTCTGGCAAATCCCATAGGTCTGGCAAATCCCAAAGGTCTGGCAAATCCCAAAGGTCTGGCAAATCCCAAAGGTCTGGCAAATCCCAAAGGTCTGGCAAATCCCAAAGGTCTGGCAAATCCCAAAGGTCTGATAATTCTGATAAATTTAAACAGTCCAATAAATCCGAAAAATCTCACACATCTGAAAAGCGTGAGTAATCGAAACTACCAGCATCTTCGTAAAAGTCAATGAACTCTGACCGTCGATAAATCTCATAATTTTAATAGTGTGAACAGCCAGAATGAACATCACATAAAATACAATTGCAAGACTGATTGATACATACCTTTACTGAATTCAAACATATCATCATATCCATCAGAACATATATATATACACATAATATCCAGAGACGAGCAAATTGTAATAATGAAATATAATTCTGAGCTTGGCCATTTGGATTGCTTCAGATACTCCTGAATCGAAGGGTTTGGTAAATTTTTGAGCAGTTACACTCTACCAAATATTCGCAAATCAATAAAGTGTAAAATTAAATAAATTCGAAATTAGTCTGTCTCTAGGCAAACTCACATTCTGAAACATGCAATCTCGAATACGTACACATAATCCTATTGTCATTGAGAAGAGGCTTGTGCCCAGGAAATAATCATCCGTTATGTCGCAAACTGACGCTTTGGCCATTTAGAAAAACATCACTAATCCTCTTAATTCTAATTTACAAAATGCAGACAATCATTCGGCAAAGGCCAGTAATAAGAAAAACTAATCAATCAACACAAACTGTGATACTCTCATGCAGACTCCGGATGATAAAATTGGTGGGGAGAAAAGGGCTTCGAACATGGTGAGTCAGTTTGAGATCATTTCTCAAGGGAGCTCGAGCAGATCTGCAAATGAGAAGCCTCTGAATACGGAGAAACTCCCTTTGGACCAAGCTCAAAAAGCTGGCAGGGAGAGAATATTAGCGAATACGAGAACTTATAAAATATTATAAATAACGAAATCAAGTGCAAATAAAATCAATAGCACCCCCATCCTTGTAGCCAAGCAGGAGAGTCAGCCAGAAAATCGAACACTCTACTAAGGGAGGCAGATCAATTCTCGTAGTTCCTATGCCAGCTCAACCAGCCAACCTCCATCCGACCAAGCCGAGACTCTCAGTCGCTACTACTCTTACAAAGACTTCCCGAGCCACAGCACACACACCAACCGGAACTTCATCAAAAACCACAGCGACAGCTTCATCAGCACCAACATTCAATTTCATAATTAGCATGAAACAGCCCCGTTCATTCCCAAAGAGCAGTCAGCCACATCCAGATCAATAAACGAAGAAACAGCCAGAAGTAAGTGCAAGTGCCTAGAGTTAGAGTAACTTAACAACAAGTTATCACAATAGCATCAACAGCTCCTTAACACGACGCAGGAGCTGAAGCTCGAGCACAAGGCAAGCCAGGAAAGAGCATACCAGCAGATTGCGTCTTTTTTGGCAAAGAATCGAACATCCGAGCAGCAATGCAGATCTTTGTAAAATAAACTGAACAGCCTGCAGTGCCAATACAACTAATAAGAGCGAAGGATCAGTTAGAGCGAGGCCAAATGTCGGCAGCTTGAGTAGCAGTGCAGACAGCTGTAACAGAAACTGACAGATTAGCAGCATAAATTAAAGCAGGAGCTGAACCAATACCAAGATACGCATTTGAAGCTGCATGATGCAGAAGTAAAGCATAAGTACTATGAGAAGCAGTATCGATTCTATGAGCAGCAATTCCAGAACAAGGAACAAGCTTGCAAAGAGTATGAATAAAAAATGCCTGCCTTTGCTCTCCAGAGTAAGCAATACGTTGAGCAAATCTGCTGCCTTGAATAAAAACTGAAGCGATTGCAGCAGGTGCTCATTGAAAGAAGCGAGTACGAAAAGCAAGTCGAACTAACTCACAAGCAGTCCGAGCTCTAACACCGATACGATATCAGCGAAATCAAAAAGGAGAACAATATCAGGATAAGCGAGCTACTCAGCAAGATCAATACCTATATTCTGAAGATACGTTGCCTCGAGGCAGAGAAGGACAATATCACTATGATTGTGGAGGAGAAATACCAGAAGCAGCTCGTCTAGAGAGAGCAATTCCACTTTCAGAGTGCGATGTTAAAGTAGCAGGAGTATAACCAGCGCCTTGAGGTACTGCAGAGGAATGTCAGTATGGGACAATAATGGCAGATCAAACACCAATTGTGTGAACAGTAGCTCAACGCCGTGATAAGGCTGAAGTAGGCAGAAATTAGGCAACTTCAGCAAGTCAACAATGTCAAAAATGACTAATTTTCATCCCATATTAGGTTCATCCAAGACAAACAAGCCTCATAGTCAGTCAGGATCATAGAACTGGCCCAGTCCAATCAGCTTCTCCAATCAGAGAAGCAGCGCTTGTCTGTCACAAATGGCGAGTATCAATTTTTGCTCGGCTAGTACAAGCACAAGTGCTAAGAGTATTAGAAGCAAGTAGCTAGCCTCTGTTTGATCCCCACTCGAAAAGATCAAACTGTGTCGTTGAAATAACTCAACATCCATTTCGCAGATGAATTGAAAGAGTTGAAGTAGTATGAGTAAGTGGGTATCCAATATGAAGGGCAAGTGTGCAATAACAACAGTGAGGGGCAAGTGTACAACGACTGCAGTGAATCAGGCCAGGACTAACTCTCCAGCAATGAAGAAAGTCCAAAGTCGTCGCAGTCACCCAAAGACCCATCCTCATCGTAAGAGGTGCATGAATAAGAGCAAGGATACAGATTGGGGCAAAATGTCGATTAAATCGAATTCGCATAGAATTCATAGATTTTCTAATTCAGATCAAGCTTAGAGAGGCAGTTGAACGAGTCGCTGTTTAGCAGACCCACATTGAGTCTGAACTAGGCCTAGCTGCATAAATCATTGCGCAGATCCCAATAGTTGAAACAATCATATCGTGAATCCAAACAGCAATAATAGCACGACATCGAGGAACTATATAGTGAGCTATTCGGGAAATAGGAGATCATCGAGGATCTCACTTAGTGCATATAATCCTACAAGCAGCTTATCCATCAGCTTAGCACCAAAATCAAGGAGCAGGAACTCATCGAGGAGAACTATAATGAGGTCATGCTTATGTTCAATCCCGAACGCTACGAGCATGAGTCCCTTATTTATGCCATCAATGCGTTTATGGGCAACACAGGCGAACTGATCGAGAGCAATAATGCCATGGAGGAAGAACTTTAAAAAAAAGAGGTCCGGCTCACAGAATACACCAATGCCCAGAAGTAACTCACCAAAGAACTAACAAAGTGCGAAAAGATTATGGTGAAGATGCAGGAGACAGTGAACGAGTTGGAGAGGCAGCTCGATGCTGCCTGTCGCGAAAAACTGCAGGCTACTGATATGCTCTATGTTGTCAATTTGTAATTGTCCAGGCTCATTGAATAGTAAGTGATCCTGAGCTACGCTAAGCTACTCAGCGATAAGTATAAGCATCAAATCGAAGAGGAGGAATCACAAATATCCAACTCCCCTAGGCAACCGTAAGACTTACAAAGCGAGATGCCCGAGCAAAGAGCTGAAACATAAATAAATCAGGCATGTGCGCATTTCAACTCTTAACTAAATTCATAAGAAAGAGCAGTAGAGCCAAAAAGTTTATCGAATGCATCTTCATGTGATGTATTGACATTTTAATTACCATCATTGGCATAATAGAAGTAAGATTCCTAGGCAAGATTGCAGTCAGCAGACGACAATGAGAATCTGATCGATTTGTTTGAGTTCGAAGAATAGCAATAAAAGCATGCCCAGCATTATCAGGAGCAGATACCATAGTCTATATCTGATCAGGCCTAATTTAAGCAGTCAAAATAACTGAAAGATTTTCAAGCAATATCGAGCTAATTTCATGGCAGGCCAGAAGAAATTGAGTCTCAATAGGCAAAGTCTCAATAGGAAGAGCCTCAATCAGAGCCTTCCAACACAAAGGCATCATTATTTCCATAAAGCTAATAAAGATAGCCAGATGACTTACTCTCACAACAAGAAACGCTGCAGCTTTAAGAAGATATTCCATTGAAGCATCAATAACAGAAGAAAACCATTGCACCTATAAAATAACAGGCTTAATCCTCCCAGGAATCAGGCAAGCAATAGCCTGAGGAGTCATTACTTGCCTCATCTGAACACCAATGCTTCTCCTTGCCAATACAACCGCCATCTGCATAGCAAGAGAATTGAAGTAACTATGAAAAGAAATCGGCATGGTATTTAATGAATGAAGTATATATTGCAAAACTCTTATAATCATATATTATTGGGGAGTCGAAACTGCATTGCTCGGGAGATAGTGACACGATGCCCTTTCAGGCTTCTCTCCAGCAATATGAATTATAAGCGAATAGTGTAGTATGATAAATGGGTTTAGTGTTGGATATAAATAGTTATATTGCGTTTGGGGTTGGGGTTGGGGTTGGGGTTGGGGTTGGGGTTGGGGTTGGGGTTGGGGTTGGGGTTGGGGTTGGGGTTGGGGTTGGGGTTGGGAAGGATCTTGGTATAGAATAATTTATCTGAGGCCCGAAGGTTTTCAAGAAGAAGTAAATGAAAATACAGCGCACTTAAGTGTAACTCATGAGCAAGAGGGGCTTCAAGTTGGTGGGGAGCCACTATGAGCCCTACATCAGGCCATGTCGATAACTCCCTTGCGTCATTTATTTACATGGTAACAGTAGTTGCCAACTCGAAGCGTATACATCGATCTATCATTAGCCAGCATTGCATCACTTCGCTCCTATGCCACGATATTACATTGTTCGCCTTTGATTTCTCGGGCTGTGGCCTATCAGGAGGAGAGTATATTTCGCTTGGCTTCCACGAACGAGAAGATGTGGACGTGGTCTTCAATTACCTGCGATCGCTAAAGACGGTGAGTAGCATCGGAATATGGGGCAGGAGCATGGGGGCTGTCACTGCCCTCATGTATGCAGATCGAAACCACGAAATAGGATGCGTTGTGCTAGATTCCCCATTTTATAACCTGGAAGCGCTGTGTAAAGAGCTGGTCAAGAAATACGAAAGTGGGCTCTCCGCATTCTCTGGCCTCGCCCTGACATTCCTCTCCAAGACCATAAAATAGAAAGTACGAATGTCTAATATTAGAACAATTTCAATTTGGAAGACATATCCCCAATAAAGAACGTGAAGAAGGCGTTCATCCCAGCCCTGTTTGTGGCTGCCAAAGATGACGATTTCATTCTGCCTCACCATACGGATAAGCTGTACGAAGCCTACTCCGGATAAAAACAAAAGCTGCTTGTCGAAGGCGACCACAATTCCAAACGATAGCAATGGGTCAACGATAAGATTTCTAGTTTCTTCTACTTCGGGCTCTACGTCAAAGAACTCGTGAAGCCCGACCCGCAATTCATAGAGTAGCAGACTAAATAAAAGCAGAAGAACAAAGCCCAGGAGAAAATATAGAAGTTGGTGCCAACCAATATATTTGAAAGCAATGTCGAAGATTAGTAGTAGTTAGCCTTGGCCTTGGAACTGTCGATGAAGCTGAATGAGCCGGATAAGAAGGATGCAAAATAATAAAGTGGCGAACAATAACAAAACAAAGATAAACCAGACAATCAGCATCAATTGGGTCCCAAGTAATGAGCAAGCAACAGCCTTGTAAGCTTCAAATGCATCAATATGAATGCTTAATGTTTATTTTGCGGATAGTCAAATCATCATGCTGTGCTCTTATCAAGTACACCGCCAATTCTTTAATACTCTTATATATCACGTATAACTTATTGCAGATGCGGCTAATCGCTATGAAACCAAACAGACATTTTAACTAATAAATATGTTGGTTTGGAGGACAGTCTTCACTTTTGCGAACTATTTCACACAGATCTGCCATGGCATTGATGATAATCCCTCAAATCTGCGTGCTGTAGTCGGTTTGCAGACAGAAATGGGCATAGAATATACGCATAATGATTTATGTGATTGTTGAAATGAGACCCTTAATTTAATTTGCACTAATGTGTTTTATAGGGCGGATGTCGATATATTGCCAAGACTGTACTCTTACAGGGTCATTTCTATAGTCTTCTCTTATTATTTGTATCAGCAAATAAGACAACATTTCAATCTAGGATGATTTAATAAACACTCGCACCCATAACAGGGAAAATCGTGTAGCTTCGGCTCTCACAAGGATGATCTGCCATCGTTAGCTTATCTTCGGATTTGCTATCTGGTGGTGGGTGCGAGTGATTATGACTAGATGAATTAAATAAACAAAAGAAAATATTATCATTATTTTAATCTATCAATTCTATTGTTTGTTTGCTCTTTCGTTTTGGCTCTTTGATCATGCTCTTGCTCTTTCTCTTGAGCATGGAGGATGCGTAGCCATTTCATTATTGTCATGAACAATTGTAATCACGACTTATGATTAGAGACTTGGTGCACTTCGATTTAGAGCGACAACTAATGCATTATATGTATGGAAGCTATCTGAAAGTGGCAATTTGCTTTTGAGAGCAGCTTATATATAAACTCAAGAATTAATTATGTTAGATTTAATCATCGAAATTCAGGATGAACAATTCACGCATCTACCTAGAATAAGATTGAGCGATATAATTTTGATAGATGCATTTAATTGAATTGTTCATCAGAAGAGGAAACTTGGGAACCTCCAGAGCCAACTTCTTTTCTGTTTCAGAATCCCTAGCTCCACTCCCACTGCCGAATTCATGCTGTTCGAATCATCCTGGCCGTCTTTTATGCTTGCTGCTGATTAAATAAGCCCATGGCCTTCAGCCACCATTTAATCTTGATCAGAATGCTTTTCGTGGTCATTCTAATCGTCAGTTTCTACTTAATCATTTTGCTTGATCATTTCGATGTCATCCTCGTACATCAGCAGCATGTTCTCAGTTGTGATCGAGCACTCCGATTCTCGTTACTACATACCTCCCTCGCTTTCGTAATACTTGGAAGCCTAGATTTCAGCCATCAGGGCTTCAATCATCAGAAGCTGGGATTTATTCTATTCCCAAAGGTCTGCATTTTTTTCTTCAAGGGTGAGTATCCTCGACTCCAGTTCTGAAATTTTAAGTTTCCTTTCCTTGGATCGCTCGTTGGATTCGATGTACTTTGCTTTGTATTTATCGTTTTGGGCTTTGAAAGCACACGTACATTCTTCCTATGCAAACGAGTCAACAAACCTAACCTTTTATTTCGGAGTTTGCTCGAGCTATTTGATGCGCATCTCCGCAGACCTTAACGATTTTTTTAGTTTTTTCGAGTAGCAATCCTTCTCCTTCACCATGGCCTCCAACTGGGGGACAATCTCAGATATTTCTTTTTCCATTGCTTCAATCTTGGACAGAATGCGGTTTAATTTATCGCAAATAAGTTCGCTTTCGAGTTGCTTACAATCCAGCTTCTTGGTCAGATCATAAGCTTCAGTCGCCAGCCTTTCAAACTTATCTTTCATAAATATTGCATAGAATGATAACTTAATTAAATTAATTTCTGATTAAATATGATCTCGGCAAACAGTGTCCAAATCTGGCGAATTCTCTCCAGTAAAGTTATCCAGAGTTTCCTCCTATCCATTTCAACCAATATATTCCTATTTTGAATATTTATATAGAACCTAATTGTTAGTTTCGAAAATCGGGCTAATTATTGAAGGTCGATTCTAAAAATTATCCCAAAAACAAAAGGATCGTATTGGAAACAAAGTATTACTCGGAATTACGATTGCCAACATTTTACTAACTTACTTTGAACAATTTAGAGAATAATACATAATATAGACAATCAGAAGCGTGGTTAGGAGAAGAAGAAGTTGATTTAGTGCCTTTAATCCAATATCATTTCGTCATCTTTTACACTCACTAATTATTTAATGCCTATTTCATCAATTTACGGTTCGTAATCCCAGCACCACACATCATGCTCGTTCTCGTGTTGGATTATCTCTTCGTCTTCCAGCTCCACTTATTTGGGGGCTTACAACTCGAAGCAGTTCAGCATTAGTGTGTTTGACTTAGTCTTTAGGGGTTCTTCACTTTGTATGGGCGAGCTCTAACTTTGCACGCTGTCGCTGCTGACGGAAAGAATGACTTTGGGGCTTTGACTTCGGAGCTTCCTCACACTTTTCGGAACTTAGGCTGGTGATTGAGCTTACTTATCGGATGACTCTGCATTGGTGGTATGAATTTTTTTATGATATTGTTTCATGTAGAGGGTAGAATCCAAACGCTGCTTAATTTTGTGTGCTAATTTTTCTTCACTAATGTCGATATCGAGCCTTTTCATTTAGCTTCGGATGAGAGATTTAAATCTATTTTTGACTGTATGCTCAGTGCGGTTTCCGCCTAAGTACTTTGCAGCTTTGGACCATTTTTTACCAAATTTTAAAATAGTGTCTAGTAATTAATAATCCTCGTGAACACTCCATTTCGACCTAGTTTTGGACGGATCAAGATGGTTGAGCCACTGCTCCCGGCATTGTTTGGGAGTCCTGAAGTATTTGCGGCCGGAGTTTATGAATATTGTTTTGGCGATTTCATTCCATCTATTTTTTTGCTGTTTTTCGCTGAGGTGATGAGATAATTACTTCATGATCTCGATGAGCATTTAAATCTCCTACTATCCCCACTTGACAGTTTTTCGTTTTTTCTCGAGGCACAGGCTTTGGAACTCGAAAGCGTCTTGATTTTTCTGGATGAAAATTGTGCTAAAAAAATTCCAGTCGGAATCATTCTATCCTAAAAAAAGTTGTACCATTTAAGACAGCGGCTTATTAGCGACGAAAGCGTAAACTACTAGGAGCCAAACGAAAATCCTAAGCTAATTTTCGTACCAGAAGTCCATTTGGTCCTCGAACTCGGAGTCATAGAACCTTGAATTGAATAAAAGCATACTTCAACTGGATTAGTTTATAAATTTCGGAGATTTTGCAGGGCGAGAGTTTCATAATATTGTAGGGTTTGAGCTGGTATGCTGCGGCGGCTTTCTCTAGGGCCTTCTCGTAGAGTTCGTTTTCAGATGCAGTAATCAGAAATGAATTCAAGAACCTTTAGGCAGTACTTTGCATGGGGTGAGAACTTTCGCAAATATTAAATTATAATATTACAGTTGCCAAGCAAGGTCTTTTATTTTTGAATTTGGCTTAAAAGTCTTTTGGCGCATTTAAATTTATATACCCCACTCAGAGCAACAATAGTTAGTGCCCGATTTAAAAATTGGTTCCAACTGCCTGTTTGATAAAAATCCGATCGTATAATTATCCATCAAAAAAGTGGTAAAAATGTAACCCAATAAATGCTGGAACTACATCTGGAGGAGTTTGTGAATATTAATGGGTATGAGATATACACTAGCTTGACGAGATGCAATGCATAAAATTTATGTTTTTATTCAAAATTCAATAAATTACGGCTTAATCTCCTCATCTGCAGAGAGAAAAGAATTGTGCACCCTTCTGAAATGCAAAATTGAATAAACGACCCTTCTTCCCTACTCCATTATTTTTTACGGAATTACAAAGCCAGTGCAATAGTTATTATTCACTCTTCGGCTATTAATATAATAATAACCATATATACTTCAACATTCATACTTATGCACTCTCCAGTTTGACTGTTCGGCAACTGCAGGTTCTGCCTTGATACAGTAATACATATAATTTTAGCAAATATAAAAGCAAGGGCGAGACACAATGATATTGATCGTGTCATGATCAGGTAATCGCCATTTCATTGTCATTTTATTGACTTAACTGCGCATTGTTTCTCCTAAAATGCATTTATAATTCTGAATGATGAAAGAAACTTAAGCTTATGAAATGGCGATCGTTTGCTTAATTGAATTATTAATTGAATTGTTCATGCTTTGGTATTATTTTATTATCTATCGATTAAATGCTTATTAGCGTTATTTGATGTCTCTCATGAATATATACACATATGTGTAGGTATATACACATATGTGTAGGTATATTCATGTAGAGCATATAGTTATATTATTATTGTTATTAACTATAAGAATGCATGGGATCATCTTCGGGGTTGGGGTTGGGGTTGGGTTGGGGTTGGGGGTTGGGGTTTGGGGTTGGGGTTGGGGTTGGGGTTGGAATCCATATTGAGTCTGCTGCTCGTAAAGACATTTTCGAAATTCACCGAGCTCAATCTCACTGGTACTTGCCTTTGATTGTTCAATGTGGGAGGCTGCTGTCCGGTATAGAGCTGGGGGATATTGGTCTGCGGGTTCATGTTGATGTTATTGGGCTCGATTCGCTCATCTTGCGTGATTTCCTAAATAGTAATAGAGTTACCCTGCCGTCAAGGAAAAGCAAGCCAGGTAGCTTCTTAATCATCGTGATGCGATATCCGGGCTTCCTGTAGAGAATGTTGCCCGTGAGTTCGAGCTCTTTTAAATAAGCCAGTTCGGTTAGTTTCTCAACATCATAGAATTCTGTGATCTTATTGGAGTTCGCGAAGAGATGCTGGAGTCTGGTCAGTTTCTGGATGTTCTGGAAGTTCTTCAGCCCGTTATCGTCGATCTTCAGGCATTTGGTGGGCACTTTGGCCTCGAAAGAATTAGGGTCAAATTGTCTGATTTTGTTGTGGTTGACATCCAGCTATTTGAGCTGCTTCAGATTATCTAGGCAATCGATTTTTATGATCTCGTTCCTTGAAGCCTTCAGCATCTTTAGCTCAGTCAGCCTGCACAAATGCAAACCATAGAAATCTTTGAGCAGGTTATTACTCAGATCGATGATCTCTAAGGCTTGGCATCCATTTAGGCCTTTCAGGATGGAAATATCTGCATTATAGTGCAGAGTCTCTATCTTGTTCGATTGCAACACCAAAATGGTTAAATTAGGCAGATAGCCTAGCATTTTGACACTTTGGAATTAATTTTCGCTCAAGTCGAGCTCTTTGAGTTTCGGGAAGTTCTTGGCATTAAATGTCTCCTCGAAGTCTTTGAGCTTGCATCGCTTTAAATCGAGCTCAATCACTTCCTCGCATGGCCTTCCCCGTAGATTTTACCTTAAGATTTATTCAGTCAGGCGCCCCGTGAAATGCTCCCTCGCTTGTTGATGCTAAGGGCTTTCAATAGAAATTCCATCGAGCACCTTTAACTTTTTGAGAAGGTATAAAGTATAGAACCGATAACTGCTCTCCTTTGAAATCGAGTTGCCGGAAAGATCAAGGATAATGAGCTTACTGAGTCCTGTGAGGGACTTAATGTGCTTGGAGTCACTTATTTTATTGTTGCCCATGTAAAGCTCCATTAAGCTCCAGAGTTCAGGGAATTACTCCAAGGACTCGATTTCGTTATCTTCCAGAGACAGTTCTTTTAGATTGTGAAGTGTGGCAAGCCCTTCGATGTTCGTTATTTTGTTTTTGCCAAATTAAATCTTCTTCAAATAGACGAGCCCCTCCAAGCATGTGATATGGGTGAGTAAATTTTTCTCGAGGTTCAGTTCCTCAAGCAGTTTACAACTGTCAATGTATTTAATTGTTTCGATCAGATTGTTCGAGAGATTGAGTTGCCTCAAGTTATGCAAATCCTCAAGACCTCTCATGGAAGATATTTTCATATGGGTTAGATTTACACTTTCAATGCTTAGTTTCCAGTCCACACTATCGAGTGTCTTAGATTGCATTATCTTGCAGTTCTACTTCATTAAATCGTCAGTAATTTAGTTTGGAGAGTTATCTTATTTCTCGAAGAGCAAGAATTTCTCTCTTGGAATGTGATTCAGCCATTATAAATATGGCAGTATTTTCGCCAATTTCTTCGACACTTTGCTCTAATCTTCAAAAGGGTTGAACATTATATTGATTTATTTCAAACTATCGGCGCAGCTTTGCAATTCATTCAATGCTTACTCGCTGGCCAAAGCGTTATGACTCAAATCTAAATGTTCGAGCTTTAGTGAGCTCATGCCTGCAAGAGAGTTGATTCGGTTATGGCTGGCATCTATTTTCTTCAAATTGGAAAGACCCTCCAACTAAATTAAATTCGTCAATCTGTTGTATGAGATGACGAGGACAGTTAAGTTCGTAAATGTTTAGATAAAGGATAGACTCTTGATCTTCAAATTGGAAAGATTGGCAAACTGTAAGACCGATGGGTCTTCGATGTTTAATTTTTTAATATCGAACTCCTAGGAGCCTTCGAATAATAGATTTTCATTCAGCTCATAGTATAGACTTGAACGGCTCAGACAGTATTTAAAATAGTTGATGAGCATAACTTTGAGAGTGCCAATATCTAAGCGGTCTAAATCGCTTGCCTGAATCTCCAAGTTGGGATTATTCTTATCGTCAATGCTTTCGAACTGATAACTACTCACTTCTTCAACGAGTGTATTGTAAATGTTATTCAAATCCTTTTCGTAGGTAGAAATGTTTTTGGAGCTGATGAACTCATCGTCGTTGGTTTCAAGTAAAGCCACTGTATCATTGAAGTCAGCCACTCTGTTCTGATTCGAATTCTGAAGGATATACTCATATTCGACCAAGTACTCGGGTATCACCAGGTTATGATCCATGACGGACCACATTTTGTGCAGTCGTGAATTATCTCCCAAGTGGTTGTCATAAGTCCTGCAAGTCGCATAGTATCCCTCTGAAAAGTTTACTTTTCCTTTGCGATAGAGTTCGCTTGGAGGCACACTAGGATCAAAGAATGGGTTCTGTTCATCAAGTTCTTCTTTAACCATCAGCACCTTGCAAATAAGAATTGCGCCTGAGGGCAATAATGTGAGGTTTCCGAGGTTTCTTTTGGAAATAAAATCTACAATATTCCAATAGTATACTTTTGCCAAGCTTGTTGTTCTTTTGCTGAACTTCCACGTGATGCTTGATCCTGGGCAAATCGACTCCCAGGATCGAATTGAAAAGTGGAACATAAGGGCATATGCCTAGCTTCTTTGCTTCTTCCGGAGACCTGAAGCCATCTTCAATGACATGTTCCATTTATGAAGGCACATTAGGATCGACTCCATAGAACAAATACTATAATTGCCTTTTGGAGTTCACACTGGAAATATCGGCGAGCATTTCCATCTTTTCTTCAAATTTGTTTTTTAAAAACCTGTTATGAATTCTCACTACTTTGGTGATGTGAATTCCATTGATATCGTATTTCTCCAGATCTTCTGGGGCAAAACGAGTTGTGATTAAATCTTTACAGCTTCTCAGCCATCTATCGGATACTTTGCCCTACTCAAGCCTTATGTTTCCGCCTGTTTCGAACTCGGCCAGCAGCTTTCTGATCGAAGTCTTGTTGACTTCCCTGAGCCTCTTGCTGATTGATTCGTACACGTTTTTGATGTGGTTGATTTATTCCTTCTTGAGCTTATAGATTTCTTCAAGCTCTTTGGTCTTCGAGAACTCTTCGCCGATGTCGTTAATTTTCAAGAACAAGTTGGCTAAGTCTTCATTGAGCCCATCAAGCTTGATCTTTGAGGCCTTTTCAGCTAGTTTAGTGAGAGTAGAGAATGTCCTTTCTATGGTTTTGATTCGCATGTTATAATACATCTTTTTCCTCATCAAAGTCGACTCTGCAAAGACTTTGGCTTCGTCGCTTATGGCCAGTGTGTCTAGCTTTTTGATGTTTCTTAAATGGTAGAGCACATAAGTTTGATAGTTACACAGATTACAAATTGGGTTTTCCCCGAAATGCGGATCATAGAACGACAGCGTTTTCAAATTCGGCAGCCTATTCAAATTCAAAACTTCCTTGAATGAGCAGATTTTATTGCCACTGATGTTGAAATCCACGAGGTTCACGAGAGCATCCAGGCTCGTTTTGATGCAATCGATTTGGTTTCCAGCAATCCACAGTTCTCTCAAATTGACTAAATCTTCGAGATTTTCCAAGGCTTATATTTTGTTATCACAAATCCAAAGCACCTCCAAATTCACTAAACTATAAAGTCCTTGGATAGTCTTTATATTATTATGAGATAAGTAGAGCGATTTGAGGTTGACGCAGTTCATGAGGCCGTCGATCTTACTGATTTAATTTTAGTTGAGCCATAAGTGTTCGAGCTTGGAGGCGTCTATGAGTCCCTATGATAAAATAGGTGATACCTAAATTGAGGATATGCCGCAGTTGATGAGAGTTAGGGACTTGAGGCCTTTGAACCTGTTTATGATGTGCATGCTTCCGAAGTCCTCCAAGACGAGCTCGACTGTTTAAATCTTATCGATTTCCTTGAGATGGGAGTCCTTGAAGCCATTCATTCTTTTCTAGGTCATGATGAAAGTACGATGATGTCCATGAGAGCGACGTCTGACTTTTTGGAAGTGACCTTCTCTGCTTTTTATTCTTTGGCAAGTTACATCCAAATATTATTGACAATTTAAATAATTTGATAAAGGTCAGTTGCACCAATTAATTATGTTCAACCCTATAAAGATTATCAGATATCGTTACTCACACCTATCTCCCAGAGTCCGCAACCCTTACCTCAGGCTATCCGCACACCAGCTGCATCTTGAAACTCAAAATGCCCTTAGTTTCAGCTCCTATGCCATCAGCCATCTCAACAAGTTACTTAAGATAGGAATTGCAATAGCCAAGCATTAATCCATGCAGACTCTCATACCCCATGAGGTTGTGGCGCTGAAATGTACTCAGATCTTCAATCAAATCCACCATAATATCAACGATCTTCCCGCCACTGAACAAAAGTAGGTCTCAGAAATAGAGTTTGGCATGCTTGTAGAGCTCATGGTCTTCACCAATACAAAAGATATCGAAAATACAGCATAGCTGGTTGTCTACGCTTATTAAAATGCCTTCGCGCATGTGCTACCCCTCTCCACCCATCTCTAAATTTACGAACGGGCAAACCAATACTTGAAAGAACACTAAATAGCCAAAGGAAGCAAAATAGTAGCAAGCGCCAAACATCAAATGATGATCAATATGCGCACTCTATCTCTTTTATTTATCCAGAGTTCCCTGCAATCCAGCGCCAAGCTTTCGATAAACAATTACATTCAATACTGTCGTCTCTTCATGCACGAACTATAATCCAAGCACTTCCTGTAGCGGATGGGGCAGGATTATTCCTCCTCGGAAATATATAGAGATGTTAGCCAAGATTAAAAAGCTACACTGTGCTTTATTGCAACTCTACTACTGACTTTGCAAGAGTATATGCAATGTTTCAACAAATTGATGGAGCCGAATCTATAAATCGAACGGGTTGAGGGTGATGAGGAAGTAAGTGGCCCTAAATATACCTGTTTCAAACTTGAAATCAGGAAATTCAAAAGACTCCCCATTATAAATTTGTCCGAGAGCAATCTTTCTCTGCATCAGACTCCATAAGTAAAGTCAAAATGGGACTTCAATCACATAGTTTGGCTATCTGAGTTTATTACTCCAGAATCCTGTGGCAACTCCTACCTGGATGTCGCAACTTCTCTCCACAAACTTCTGATAAGGAGCAAGATTAACGCATAAAGCAATGTGTTCAATTTAACGAGTTACCTAAAGAACATGCAAAACACGCTAACTTTCCATAAACACCAGGAAATATCGCAATGGCTGAGCTTAGAGGTGGGGAACCAAAAAGAAGATAATATTTGCAGGTTGCTGGTAGAGATCGGCGACAATAACTATAACTATAATGCCAATAATTATAATAATTATGCAGACTATTTCAGAAGCATCCTGCAGTTGAGTCTGGGCAACTTCGAGTGGTAGTCCCAAAACATTGTCTACTATTACGGCAAGATCTGGGGGATCGATGACGACAACATGTAGTATCTGCGGAGGTATATCATCAATGGGTATGTATCTTTCGGAGTCAATCGACGTGAAATTCCCACAACCAGCTACTTCTATCGCATACTCACTGTCACAGATCCTGATAAATTCTACGGCAGACTTCATTGATTTGTGAACATTCTAATCGATCTCTATTACTCCCTCTATCTCTCTATTATATTTCTAGTACTCCCACTACACTAGTATCTCTCTATTACCCCTCTATTAACCCAGTGTTCTCTTCCTATTTTAGATCATCTCTATATATATCATGCTCTATTTATATTAATATTTAGATAATGACGATGATAATTGGCAATAAGTAAGTAGTGTCCTCTTCCGAACAGAGTAAACATGAAAAATGAATAAAGATTCGCGTCGAAATGCCTCATGACTATTTTTTAGCGGATACTCCTTCGACTAATTCCAAGCAATCCTCTCGCAGTGTCTCAGAATTAGCCAAGCCATTGTTTTTCTCAATTTCCTTCTATTCCCGTTATGTGCACCCACTTTCATAGATAGCATCGACATCAATGTTGTTCACCCTGAGCAGGTACACAAAGTTGGTGAGTCTTCCATTTACTGACCGATGCGTCGCGAGCTATTAGTTCAAAGATTTAATTTTTCTGCGCAGCTTTATATTTTTTTGTTCGAGTGCGCCTACTTAATGATTGAGCTCATACTGCCGTTACTCGCACTTTTCGTGTGATATGGCCAATTTGGGATGCCGATGATTGTAGTGATGAGTGTTGTTATGCGACAAGGAGTGGTAGTTATCGAAATTGGTGGATTCTTAGAGTTGCCAATTGTTCTCATCGTCGAGGTGTGAGCTATTCTGATTTCTGGGCTTGTTGGCATTGGGGTTGGCATTTGGGTTGGAGATTATATGCAAGAATGGCTGGAGAGTGTTCGCGAGCTTACTGAAGAGTGAGCTAATTTGGCATGAGTACTACAATTTGGTGGAGTGTTCAATGAAAAACTCTTTCACTTTCTGCTTGTATTATTCGATATTCTTATTGGAAAGCTAGAAGTTCTTCTTCAAGAATCTGTTCAAGCTCCCAATGATGTTCTTCAGCTACACTTCAAGATGCTCACTTCCCATTTTTGGGTTACTACTACTGTTGTTGTTGTTGTGCTTTTGCTGGGTTTTCGCAGATGTCTTCATTCAGGTTTCAGATATACAGATATACCGAACTTTATAACGATATTTTAATGTGGAGGCTCCAATTTGATTATTAACTTGAATTTCACCCATCGCATAAAGCAGTCTGAGGGTCAACATTGAATGCGAACAGGAATCCTTATCTTCAATGCTTAAAGTTTATTTAATAGACAAATAAATGTGATAAATATGAAAACATTGATTTAGTTTAAAGAACTACATGACAATATAAATTGTTTATGCTAGAAATATGCTGTAAATGAATATAAGGTTGAGAATACGGTGCCAATAAACTGCGTACCTTTAGTTAATTTAGTATAATGTAGATGCTGTAGATGCTGTAGATGCTGTAGGTGCTGTAGATGCTGTAGATGCTGTAGGTGTTGTCGATGATGTAGGTGGCGAAGACGGGTTCGATCAAAATACTTATGAAAGCCAACCATCTGCCGATATTGGAAATGCTGCCGATTCAAGACACCCGAAAATCAATATTCGTGACATAATAATAAACTGAAAGAACAGGTTTAGAAACATTCCTCCATTAAACCAGTTCAAATAAAAAAGTAATTATCTTCACAAACAAACAGTCTTTGGTGGGTAATCTCTTAATTAGCAATAGAAGAACAAATACGTAATTAACAGTCGAGGTTTAGTTGTAAAGAAACTGTATTGATGTATAAATAGACAAAAATTATTGTTCATGCCCCAGGTAATACTTATGGGTGGCTTTTGCCTTTGGAGATTGTGTTGGAAGGGTCCCAATGGATTTTTCGAAGATAAAGCTATTTATATGCTTAAATTATGGCAAAATATAATAATATCAACTGACCATATGAAGGAACAAAAGCAGGAATCTGCAATTCCATCGAGGTTATCCTCCTCATTGAGGCAGATGACATTTGAAAAAAGGAAGGCATTGTTGTAGTTTTTGAAAAATAACTCACAAGCCATTAACATCTATTACGAGAAAGATAAGATATGCTATAAGATTGTATGAGGCCAAAATGCATCATGATCTTTATTTTTAGACACTATTCACCCACTTCATCACAAAGTAGAGCAATTCTGTAAACTTCTCAAATACGTTATATTTATTATGCCACCAATTTCTCTAAACGACAACCCAAATTCTCTCATAAAAGCCTAAAAAACATTCAAGCTGACACTAATCATTTGTTATACTATTTATACAACATTTACCATGCAATTTTTATATTCCCTTGCCAACAAAATATCAACGCTGCTTCTATTTTGCGTATATAGTCACAATTATATAATAATAGAATGCATTCGATATTAATTGTTAATTGTAAACAACGAATTAAATTATTGGAGGATGCTCATTAATTAGCATAGTTTTTGGATGATGTGTAAGGCGGTGTCTAATGGGCAGTAATCGAGAAGAAGCGATTGCTATATAGATTTGCATAAAGTAATTAAGCTTTATAGATGCGACGTATACTCTAAATTCTAATGAATTTGCAATGGTTTTAATTTAATAAATAATATTCCAATGTTTAATATTAGCCGATGAAGGAAGGTGGCAGCATAGAAGTATAAGGGCTATAAATGACCTAACGTGTTAAATAATAATGATGTGCTGAATAATAATGATGTGCTGAATAATGATGTGCTGAATAATGATGTGCTGAATAATGATGAGGGCTCATTGAATTTCTTACTTAGCTATGGGTTATTCCCTCGATAGACTCTTCTTCTTATTTCTGAGTTCGACCGTGAGATGGTCACTGACTTTGCCACTGCTGACATACTGTTACAGCCCACTTGCCTATATTTATTTGTTGATGATTTGTGTATTCAAGTAATGAGATAGTGGCTTGTGGGGGGATAAGTTCCTGACAGTGAATTTGAGATGCTGGTGGTTGAGTTCGATTGCCTAGATCTGCTGAGATTTGTTGAAAATAATCTATGAAGTAGTCGGGGAGTGTTTCTTCATCCTGAACTAATTATATATTCTTGTTATTTAGTGTTATAATTATTATGTGTCATTGCTACATAGATGCGATTGCTACATCCATTATTGCTTAATATTGGCTCACAATTCTGAGTTGAAAATTGTCAATTATTGTTTATGTTGCTATTGTTAGTGCTGGTCTGATATTGGTGATGATGGTATGCATACGATATGTATGTATGTATGGTATGATATGGATTATGTGTTAATCTTGAGCTGACCTGCATAATATAATAATGAATGATAGCAATAACAGTTCCTCGGGCAATCTGGATGCCAATTCGGATGTCCTGGACTCGAGTCATTCATTGAAATAATTAGCCCGGGCCATTGCAGTTTCGCCTGACCGCATACTTTAAATTTGTAGCTCCCCATGTATCCGCGCTGATAATATTTATAGAAGAGCTCAAAAATAAACTGAAGGAATTTAATGATGTGGCGGTCATCAAAATTGAAAACTAGGAGTATAATTAAGCCCTTATCTACTTAGAGTAGGCCGAAAAGATTCTAGAAACCGCTGTCAGTCGTGTTACTGCCGCCAAAATAGACAGGATTTTCATCATCTGCACGCTCCAGAACGAAGCCTGTGCCTACCAAAGGCTCTGGTAACTTGAGAAATCGGCATAGTATATGGAGGCTATTATTCACAATATGCAGTGTTAAATTCAAATAAATACGCCAGCGGAATTGCAAGAGATTTACTATGCAGAAGAGGCTACGAACGATCGTGGGGCTCTGAAGCTCATCATTAGTAGACTTACGCTGATGGGCCTCTATTATCTCTAGTACCTAGCAGTCACTTCTCAAATTAAGGACCATGAAGTCGCCTACCAAGCTTCACTCAATGCTCTCAAAACCTTCAAAGCCGTCTGCGAGAAGTGTGTGAAGCTCCAGGGCATTTCGGAAGAGGTTCAGGCCGAGTCCATCTATGTCGATGGCAGTATGCTTGCTGAATTGGCAGGCATGAGCGAGGAAGCAGATTGCTAAAAGATCCCGGAACTCATCAAGGAGACCAAAAGGGCTTTGACCAAGCTCAAGTATGCAGCCAGCCGCAAAAAAAGCATTACAGATAAAGCTATAATATGTTTTCGAGACTTCGCGATCGGCGAAGTGATGCAGATCAACCCAATAACTCTCAACGAGCTGATTCGTAAAATGAACTCCAAAGAGGAAGTCACCAGCATTAGTAAGCTCTACAAGGCCATGTATATTTCCATATGCTACTTCTCGATGGGCACATAGAAGAGGTTGATGTGCACAGAAGTCTCGCGAAAGAATAAACATCGACGGTCTTCGGAGCCGGAGATTTAAATAGTCTAGTCCCTGAAAATGTCACAAGTCTATCACCTTCGCGCTATTTATATCGTATGCAAGTATATTCCCTGCGAAAATAAATATCTGGAGCATATTATCAAGAGTTTGAAGAATCACTACGAAATCGATTTACTCGATCCGACATCCGATCTAATCGAATCAGTCAGCTCAATTGACCTCGAAAGCCAAAACATGATGACCTCCTACGACAAAGTTGAACCTCAGTGCAAATTTGACAAGAATAGCAAAAACCTGCGGGCCCAAAAGTCCGGCAGAAGCTCTAAGAAGCAGATACTCGAAGATATGAACGAGCTCGAGCAAACAGCCTCCATTAATTTTGAAAACACCCTCATTAAAAATTAACTATAAAACCCCAACCCCAAAAGCAAAAACTCCCAAGAAACCCATAAAATCAAAACAGTTTTTGCTTAGAACATAAAGAACAAATTGAAAAAGTAACTATCCAAATCGCAATCAAAATCCAAGAGTAAATCCAAGAAGAAGGTATTCCAAGAAGAAAAGAATTCAAAAATAGTCACTATGCTCTCTGATAAACGCACGAACCCAACCAGCATCCGTTCCATTGAGCATCGCAACAAACTAACGACAAGCAAGTCCCCAGAGTAACGATAAAAATCCAGCAAACGATCACATCACCACCATGCCTCCGAGCATGGCAATTTCTATCCAGTTCAGGCCAAGAAAAAAGAAGATGAGTTTAAGCATCAGTATACCAAAAGCAAACTGAAAAAGAAGAAAAAGAACGTGCAGAAAGAGAGCAGCAACAGCAAGGAAAAGTAAAAAACCAGTAAATCCAAATCAAGAAGCAAATCCAACAGAAAGCTGGCCAACAATAGTTCAAAATAAGATAGGAACCAAAAGGGAAATACAGTGATTGCCAAAATGAAACGTAAACAAAATAAATTACAATAGGAATATTTTGTTAAGTCTGACCCCTTGAAAAAGAAAACAATGGTCACAACGACGACAACTCGGACCATAAAGTAGTATCGATCTATTTTGAAAAGAAAAGCGAAAAGAGAGGATGAGTCGCCTGTCAGAAATACAGCCAGCTCCAAAAATATTGTGATGAGTTGGAAAAATTCATCGAAGCAATTATGATTAATTTATATTAGACTATTTGTGCTACTTTCAATGTATTTCGACTATTTGGGGCGTACCTACTTTTCACTGAAGCTTCTTATTTTTATGTGAAATTACTTATTCATTATTCATCATAGATTTATTCAGTATTCAGCATATCCCACAAAATAGATGCTATTAATTTAATTTAATCAAAGAGAATATATTAATAAATTTGAATAATAAAGTTGACCCACACTCTCGGGGTTGGGGTTGGGGTTGGGGTTGGGGTTGGGGTTGGGGTTGGGGTTGGGGTTGGGGTTGGGGTTGGGA
>NW_028282205.1:0-68634 GCF_059751285.1 Brachycentrus maculatus | reverse complement strand
TCCCAACCCCAACCCCAACCCCAACCCCAACCCCAACCCCAACCCCAACCCCAACCCCAACCCCAACCCCAACCCCAACCCCTATTGTTCCAACAGATATTGCCATCGATAATGATATTGATATTGGGTAGCATAAACTTCCAATTATAGTCGAATTAATATGTAACTATAATTTGAAATATTTTTGAATTAAGTTCCGTTAAGCGAATCAAATATTCTTTGATATTGCAATGGGATCTTTAGTTTAGTTTGCCATGATTTTTAGGTCAGCAAGCAATTTAAAGGACTGAAATACAGCCAAATATGTGCAATGATATAATTTTATTTTCTGTGCCAACATATTCCGAAATAATTGCATAAAATTAAAGAAAAGGGCCAAAGCTTTGTGATGATAATGAAGTCTTGGATGATGGATATGATCAGTATTTAATCGAATTGCCGATATTATATTGAAACCAGAGTCAAAGAATATAATCAATTTAACATTATTTTGAGATGTTCTTCAAAGTTGCATTTGGAAGCTAAATCCACATCCTCAATGCTGGTGCCACTACCAAGTTTACCGAGCTTATTAAGTTCATTCACTCAGTCTTTAAGAAGCTCCCAGCGAAATTCAATATCACTTACAAAGATGTTGATGGAGATGCGATCTGCCTCTTCAACGACTATGACCTCAGTGCCCTCCTGGAATTAGGCGTCAACAAAATTAAGCTGGACATTTAGGAGTCTACAGAAGACCTTGTTGCCCACAGGGAGGAAATCTAAATCAAGGAGGAGGAGATTATTGAGTAACAGCCCATCAAGGAAGTTATCGAGCCCGTCAAAGAATAAAAAGAGGAAGAAATCAATTTGAGCTCAATCTAATCGATGTCCCAAAATCTAGATGAGTCAATCTCCGAAAAGCTCTAGAAGATGGTGCCCACTCTCATTGAACAGATTAAGAGATAAATCTTGAATGAAAGTGTACTTTCTGAGGTCAAATCCTTTGCTGAGAGTGAATCAAAACCCTTGGCAGTCCACAAATTTGTCACTTGCGATGGATGCCTAGCCAAACCTATTATGGGGGTCCGTTACAAATGTTCAGTTTGTTCAGATTTCGATTTGTGTGAAAAATGCGAGAAGACAACAGAACATGAGCACCCATTCCTCAAAATAAGGCATCCAGGTCAGACTCCAGCCAAGATCTTGGTCGTCCTTGACAGTGAAGATTAAGGCTTAGAAGTCAATGGCGAAAGAGTTCCTCTTCCAGGCCTGGGAGAAGTCATAAATGGTTTTGGGCAAATGTTCGGTCAAAAGGGAAAATGCCCAATGTTCAACCAAGAAAGCAAATGCCCAATGACTGGCAAAAGTGGAAAGTGCCCAAGGTTCAACCAAGAAAGTAAATGCCCAAGGTTCAATCAAATGCTCAATGGATAGTGCTCCAGAGAAGATATGAAAGCTTGTGGCAAATTCCTCAAAAAGGGATTTAAGACTTTTATGGCGCACATGAATGAAAAAAGTCAGGGATATGAATCGAAAGAGACAAATTCCTGCACTAGAAACGAGCAAATGACAAACATCTTTGAATAAAAAGTTGAAAAGAAAGAAGAACAAAAGGTGGAGAGCAGCTTTGTTGAGCTCAACCAGCCAATTATCACCGAATAAAATGTCGAAATCAAAGCCGAATAAAAGAAAGTGGAAGTTGTGCAAAGCCAAGAAGAGATTTGCATTGAAGCTGCCGATTTCCTATTAGATATGGGAGTTGACTTTAACTTTGCCATGAGATTCGCACAAAGATTCCCCAATGCAACCAAAGAACAAATCATTATGAACTATTTCGATGGCAAATGATCATCTTTATCCAATCTAAATCATTATCTATGACTTCCATATTTATAATCAAAATCATATTCATAATTATATTCTTTTCGATATCCGAATAGTATCAAATAAGGTTTGTCCTATTTAAATATAAAATAGTAAACATCAAAATATCGAATAGCAATGATCCGAATGATGAAAGGCAGCGATAGCTAAGAATAAGCAAAAAGCAGCAGCAATAACAACAGTAATCAAATAATCATATGGCAATCTGAAAATTAATTTGATATCTTTCTGCCTGCGCGTATTTCCTTGGAGATCAATTACTTTACAAGTTTCAGCATTGATGAGCTCTGCGCTTGCTTTGAAGGGACAATAGTCTTGCAGGTCTATTTCGGTGAGCTGCCTGACCATGTGATCGACTTCATTCAAAGCAAAATGCGAATGGATTCTTTCATGAACCCGCCGATCGTGCTGGGTGCGGACTAGTACCAAGGTAGGACGATTATCAAGAAGCGGAAGGTAAGGCATGGGCAGAAAGTGAGATAGTACATTTTAACATCAGAGTTCACGTGCAAAATGGATTCCTATGTCTTCTTGACCCCCTACTAGCTGCTCGACTTGAGGCTCTCTCTGTATCTTTAGTCTAATGTCTCCAAGGGCATCGACGACCGGAGCTATAACTTTAAGTTCAATTTCATGGACGTGGACCAAATGAATCAAAGCAATAACTTCCTCAACATCAAGTTCTCGGAAAGTGGGTCGATCGGCTACTACGATTTAGCATAAACGAAGCTTATTGCTGAATACTCAGCTCACAACTCGCCAGAATCCATTTATGCATTGAAGCCTAACTTAGTCATTTTTCCCACTCTCCTGAAAAAATTCTCAAGGAGTCGGCAGGATAGTTTGTAACCATCAGATGTGTAGGCGAAGAGTAGCTTCAATTTCGCTCATTTTCATTTGCCGATGTATAAGTTTCCATTCGTTGCTTTGGCGACAATATATTTCCCTTTATGGCTGCTGAATCTGGTCAATATAGCTTTGTACTGGGCCGAGGACGTGCTGTCGAGTCGGATTCAAGGAGTGTCCTTGCTCGCATTGGGGTATGTGAATCTAATTCTGGTAGTCCAGCGATAAATTCCTGAAACTACCTACATAACTTTGATTGAAATAAAACTCTACATGTGCCTGTTCTCAACCCTTTTGCTGCTCATTTAGAGCCTTCACGTTGGAGGCCAGCAGCTTGGCCTTGCAGTAATTTCCATAATAATAGGAGTCGCAATAGTGGTCACGCCAATAGGCTTCTACATCTTCCATCGCTTAATTGTAATCCCCAGTTACAACCTGGATGACGCTCCAGCCAGCAAGAGAATGACTTATTGGGACATCGATGCGAACTATAATGAATAGGCAAACAGACTGTTCAATTCGTTAAAGTAGTCGGAGCCAAACATGCTTTTTTAGAAGACTGTGGATGGGTTGATAGATCGCAACTTCAAGCTATTTCTGGAGAAGCATTTTAATAATGATTCATAGGAGTGGTGCAAAGTAGAAAAAAATAAGTGCGACAATACAATATGAAAGTTCTCCGTCGCATTCAGGTTATCACCTTAGACAGCCAATGATGGTATATTGAGTGTATTGATATTTGGTTTGATCAAAATTATTACTGGAAACTATCGTAGGAGATGCTCTCTGGTTCTTCATACTTTCGGCAATACTCATACTCGCTGAATTGCCTTTGAAATTCGAATGAGTAGTCGATTATGGGGTGATCATTATCGGCACTGATTTCTGGGGTTTCTAGTTTCTTGAAGGAATAATGAAGTTCTTCGAAGTATGCCTCCTCTAAATTTACCCCCAAACGGTCATTATATGCGCTCCATGTATAGTTCTGTAGCCAGGGGTGCCTTCTAATCTCAAATGATCCATATCGGCCGAGCCGTAACTAGGGGTTTTTAATCAGAAGCTTCACTAAAAAATCTGCAACTTCCGGCTTCCATCCTTCCGGCAGGTCACTTTTGACGACCCATATCTTTTCTTGAATGATCGCCATCCGCTCTGTCTTTATCTCTTCGGGAATTGCGGGCTGAGTTAAAAGTGGGTTACCCTGTTCTTCATGATGTAATACAAGATGAGGCCGAGACTGTAGTAATCTGACTCGGCCAGCACCTGGTCCATGGCCAGGATCTCAGGGGCTGAGTACTCGCACAAGGGAGTATTCATATAGGAAGGATAGTAGTCATCCATTGGCAAGGGATTCACCAGCTCGATAATCTAAACAGATGAGGGTTGGCTTACTTTGAGCTTGCCTGTATTCTTCTCAATGATGATATTCTTTGGGTGCAGGTGCGTCAGGACAAACTTGTTGCGATGCAAGCACTCAATAATAATGACAAGAGATGTGATCACGTACTTGGCCTCTTCCTCCGTAAAGATATGCTCCCGTAAGACTTCTTCGAGGGTGAACCCTTCAACGTACTCCATCACTAAATAAAGCGACTGGTAGTCTTGGAATGCGCACAAAGGTTATATCATATAGTTATTGTTTCCCTTGTTTTTGAGTAGGGCAAGCTAGTTCTTGATGGTGCTGACTCGATGGTTCTTGAATGCTCTACCGATATTATGCGTGTGTACATCGTCTTTTTAGTGGCTTTAATATAGAACTTTTACGAGGAATCGTCCCAATTTTCGGCGAGCCACACTATAGATTCTCCCTGTGCCTCGTGCTGAAACATTTTTTGTATAAATCTGAAGTTTTTGCGACAAACTTCAGGGTCGCTATCCTCTTCGAATTTCAAGAGGCTCTTGTTTTGTTTGGAATTGTGAAACGAGGGATCGACTCGATTGGACCAGCTGCTACCCATGCACTATTTAGTTATAATAGAATTCTAAAGAATTATAAAATGTGTATGTGATCATAAAATGTGTGATCATAAAATGTGTGGTCATAAAATGTTGTGGTCAATGCCATCGTATTGATGATACTTGGCAATTACCCCTCAAGCTTTAATTTGGAGCTGCTTTTATATTCGTATGGATGCCTTATTCGAAATATTGGCCAAACTATTATTTCTGCTTTTGGTTGAAAAAGAATTAATATTAATATTAGAGTCTCCTTGTTATAAATATATTGTATGGAGAAGAATGGCTGCCTCAATTGTAGGACACATTTTGAGGAGGGAGATAAATTGCCATTAGAAGGCCTTTCAGTTTAACTCAAAAACTACACACTGCCTCTGAAGGATCAAAAGCATAAATGGATTCTTCTAAAAACAATCTGCTCTTTGCTGAATTCGAAAGGAGGCACTATTTTTATCGGAGCGGAAGACTCCACTGGAGAAATAAAGGGAGTCACAATTAATCGAAAAGAGCAAGATTAATTCAAGTTGTTCATTGAACAGTTAGTCAGCCGAATTCAACCTTCGGTTGATCTCTCCGACAAAGAAGAGGTACTATTCATGGTTATGTTAGATCATTGTCCAATTTTTGCCATTGCTTTCGAAAGAAAGATTCCTTGGCAAGTATTTGGTCAAAGTTGCAGTGTCCCAGGGAGACACAAGCAAACTTTACTGTTTCAGCCAGAAACTGACAATGGAGACTAACGATAAAAAGACATAGGAGTATGAGATCATTTACTCCTATAAAAGGCAGAATATGGGCAATGTCAAGTAGATCAAAGGCCTTGATATTGTCACTGAGGCATCTAATAAGGCATCCAAGCCTGCCCAAGTCTACAAGACCTTCCACGAAGATTGCAACCCATAACCACAGAGCATGACAGTGGAAATTGTTAAAATAGGCTTCGGAGGCATTAGCAATAAGAGCACAAGAACTATTCTTCAGAAATGGTTTGAGCATTACCTGTAGGAACTTCAGATTGAAGACTATAATGTGGACTATGATGCTGAAAATAATTTAGTTGTCATCGATTTAGAGAACAATGAGGCATACGTGAAGGTGCTGAACTTTATTGATACAAACTTGAAGGAGCTGAACGAAAATATCGAAGATTGTAGTTTTGCGAAGGCACAAACTTTCTTGGATTGCATGCTCTACAAAAATCAGATTGCCCCTGTTCAACCGAAATACAAGCTAGTTTATAAGGCCGAGAAAAATAGACAAAATGAGAGTAGACAGAAAAAAGAGGAAATCGAAGAAAACACCCGCGATTTGGATTAAAGAAAGGCGCCTTCAAAATAAGCTGAATCTAAATAAGTAAAAACTGCGAAAATTTAAAAAATAACATAAAAGAGCCCTTTGAAAGTATCTCTCGAAGCAGACAAGGGCAAACAATAGAACATTAAAATGTACCTGTGTTTGACATTTACCCATATAAACCCCCGAACGAAGAAATAGTTTGCGAACTACTTATAAAACAGCATTTTGAAGTGCCCCAAAAAAATGAACACCTCATACGAAAACAGCGTTGAAATATTTTTTTAAAACAATTAAGACATGACTTAGTTTTATTTGAAATGCTTTGATAAATAAGATCTCAATGACTTTGGCTTTAAAGGAGAAATCAAGCTGGGCAAGAACTCTGGAAGGCTCACCATCAACAACTATGACAAACAAAAATGGAAACAAATGACGAAAACTCTGAAAGAGATAATGGGGAATGACCTGAAGGATGTTGATACATTAAGAAAAGGCAATAAATACTCGCTTGAAATGACCCTTGCTTCAAAGCCACTAGCTTGCACCTGGCTTGATCGCCTGCTTCATAACAATGAAATCAAATCCTTTTCAATTCCTGGAGCTTTTAAGGGAAATGTTGCCAAGATGAAGATATTTCTGGAGCTCGACGACCTCTTGGACGACAATTGAAATGATTTACACAATCAGACAATCGAACAGCCAAGCTTATTGAATTTAATGAAACATTGCATGAAACAATGAGTTAAACATTAAATATAATTTAAAAATGCAGCCATACAATATTCCATTAGAACATCGACCGCCATTGCTCAAACAGCAAGAATAATACAGAAAAATACTGTAATCGGGCTGATGATCTCTAATACGCGCAATATAGAAAAGGTTTATCTTCACTGCACCTGTTTATTAATTACAGTTTTAGATGGTATATATACTTTCCGAAATAAGCCATTTATTATTTTATGACACTTCATTCTATCCGAATTGAAAGAGCATTTGTCATTCATTATCTATGAGTTCATATTGGCAATGCCAGATGCATATATTTGTTCAATGATAGTTGATTATTTAACTATTTCTTAGAAGGGTGTCCATTTCATAAATACTTGATTGCGGGTATTGGGACTGTTACTCAGCTTTAATTTCATTTCTATCAAATCGATTTGAATGATAAAATCAAAGAATGGATTCCATTTAAATTGGAGTGAACCCACATAGAATTTTACAACCAAGAGGAATTTGTTCTGCCATGAATTAATTGTACAAAGGGAGTGAAATAAAGGCTGTATGAGCCGAAATCAACTGGCAGAGTTGGTTTATTAATTCTTATATAGGAGAAAGAATATAATACATTTTCGGATGACAGAATTGAATGAGCAGACAAAATTGGCCGATGCCAGCGATTAGGACGATAACAGTTCCGATAATTCAGAAATGTTTCAGTAATTGGGGTCATAATTCACGCAATCCTTGCCCTATTAGAAGCTAGATCTCGAGAAATAAATCATCAGTCCCCCGCCAAATCATCCAGCCACCCAACAGGACCTGCAGAACTTAAATCAGATCAATCAGTTAAATTAGTTAAATCAGAAACTCAGCGACGAGAACAGCCAAGCCAAGCAGGTCATCAAGGAACTCTCCAATAAACTTGAGGAGGCATATGCTAAGTTAAATTGCCACCAAATTCCTACGAGTTCTAATAACCAACAGAGCAAAGTGGTAGAGTAACTTACATCGGAAGGGTAGCAGCTCAGAGAATAAGGCTCATTGCTGAGATAAAATAATTAGTTGTTGTCAAAAAAAATCTGTTAGTTGTAAGCCTAAGTTTACGATTTATTCTCAAAATATTAAATAATTAAATAGCAACTACTTGTGGAAAGGCAAGCCACTAAGAGCTATAATCAGAATTTGAAGCGATGTCTCTAAGCTGTTTATGGGATTCTGCCTGAAATTCGGCAGGAGAAGCTATTCGCACTTTTGGACGAAGAAACACATCAGACAATTCTTCTAACTTCCAAAATCTCTGAGGTTTATAACCAGATCTTTGCAGTCAAGGGAAAGACAAAAACTATGCCCAGCGAGAGATTTGATTTCAAAGTCAGCGTTTAAAAGCTATAAAAAATCCAAGGGTATGTTTTCAAAGTGCAAAGCCAAGTGACTGCTCATCGTGAATACAGCACGAGGTTATAGAAGTAATTATCAACCCTGCAGGACAGCGAAGGCTTTGGAGGAATAAAAAAGTGGTTTGACCCGGTTCTAAAGTTCTGCAAATTCGAAGAGCATCCTGAGCCAAAAGCCAATTCAACAGTTATAAAAAATAAGCCTGTCCAGAAAGGAAAACAGGAAAAAATATAAAAGCCATCGCCATCCCCTACGAATTCGAAAATGAGAGAATAGTGAAGAAATGCATTATTAATTAAATAAGTTATATTTCGAAATCTGTCACATAGATATATGTATATATGCATTTAGTAAACATCATTTCCATATCATGAAGATTCCCAACAATGACGAAATTAGGCCAGCAATAGATACCACATTTACATCGAGAGTAAAGTATCTTCCACTCCAGTCGTTATTCGATACAATGATATCCAGAATATACTTTAAAATTGTCTGTAGTTTTATTCTTTTGCCCTCTTCCGTGGTCATTTTCCGAAGCGCAAAGTATTCATAGATGTGAAGGCTGAGCCAAACAACGCATTAGTAGAAGTAGAAGTCGATGGCAATTCTAAGTAGGGAATCTGTATTGTCTTTGTTGATGACCTTCTGCTGGTTGAGATAGACAATTGAATCAGAAACATCAGAGACCATCATGATTATTTTGAACGCATGATCGAAGATGTTACGGGCACTAAAATCTCGATGATTTATAAATCTGAGCCAGTCCTTGAGAATATTGCACATCCGGTTCACTCGCAACAATCTCCTCAGGTTCATAATCTGGATGGCAAGTTGGCTCACTTTGTCAGCCTCGACAACTTTCAAATTCTTCAAGGCCTTAATGAAGGCAGCAGCAAGTCGAATGAACTGTTGATGTATAATCTATGCCATACCTTATCAGAAGATGCAGTGCCCCCCAGGATTGTGTTCAGGATGTTGACATTCTGCATGAGCATATTGATGAGGAGAGTGAGGGAGCGACTGGCACCTTTGAATATTGATAGGGCTACTGGATCATTAGATTATTGATTGTATAAGCTGATTTAGTCGGACTGTGGTTTGGTTGAGGTGTTTGATTGTTCGTGGTCGGATTTCATATGTTGAACTGCAGGGTTTGTATAATGTAAATTGGCACTGATTTCGATTCAAAGATTGATTAATGCAAATCTAATTAGATCACTGTTTGATTGAGTATTGTCAGATTGTTAATTTCTATCAATAACTCATAGGCAAATGAAGCAGCAGACGAAGCAATAAATAAAGGAGTAAATCGGGCAAGGCAGAGACAACCTCATCCACAATATCGAATAGCATCTCGACAAATTGCGCAACCAAAGAAGGAATCTTTAGAGTAAAGCCAACTCCAACTCCACCAATAACCCAAACTGCAGCCAGAATAACCCAATCAACCACATCCCTGTATTGACACAACAATAGAAGCAGAGAATCATCGATCAGAACCAATAATACAAGCAGCTCTACAACACAAAGAAAGAACTATAACAGTTAGGAATCATAGCGAAAGGCCCTCATGAACTTTCCAAATATGCGAACGACCCCAAACTGAGGCGGGTTGTGGAATAGAGAAGGGCAAAGAGAGAGAACTAATTATCGCATAAGCAGATTGTGGAGGAATAACTCGAAAACACGAAGAGATTGCTCGAAGGCAAGCATCTCAAAAGCAAGCAGCGCAAAGAATTGCAAGCCATGAACTACCGAGTTCTGTTGGAGAACAAGGTTTAATAGTTGAGACAATATTAGTCGTTTCTGCAGAGGAGTAAGCTTTCCCGGGTATAAAAGTAGTAGTTCATATAGATGACATTCGGCCTGTTGAGTGATTGGAGTGGGAGAGTCACCAAGAAGTATGCGCGGTAATACCTACTTGCCAATCCGGACTTCTCTAACCTGTTTCACATCACACCCGCAGACATCAACCGAGATCTCGCAGTGTATGAGACCAAGTAGGAAGGCTATCTTGACTCAATGTAGTTCTATGAGTTCATCAAGTCAATTGAGATCACAGCTTGCGCCATTAAGCCCTCACTCAAATCTCACACGCAGCCCCACACACCCCACACACCCCACATACCCCACACATTACCCACACCCGAGGGCCCTCGGGAAATCAGCCAAGAAATCGTCGGCAAGCTTTTGGTCGAAATGAACCCAATGATGCAATTGCTGACTAATAAGCAGGCCTACCTAAAGTATGTATAGTATTTCCGTAAGACATTCAAGTAGCTCGATCGATTCAACGAGGGGGTGGTGGAGAGACAAACCTATCTGCGCCATCTTGCCAAGAAATACACTCTAGCTGCCAAGCCAGGCACCAGCAGCATCATCAGAGGGGAGCTGATTGATGAGTTCATTGAGTTTGTCAGGAAGTAAACAATCAAAAATAGGCGGTCCACTTACTACAAGTAGCTGGAGTCCAAGTTTATTAGTTTCAGCAACGCCGAAACATTGTTCAAATCATTTGTGAAGAGCATGGACCCGGCGACTCAACAAGTCAACCAGTAGGACTCGAAAGAAGATTAAATAGTCTAACTGCAATAGAAATGTTAAGACTAGCCACACACAATCCCCCCTGCTTTAAAGTAATAGGCAGAAGAGCAAGCATAGTAGCATACTGATAAAATTACCGAAACGGATGCTCAAAAGTATGGCTGGCATCATGCTCCAGGCGACAGTCCAGCCACACTTGCAGAAATCGACAAATACTACTCTCTTATAAGCCAGAAACATATGGCCGAAATCGCATGGAATAACCACCTCGCCAATGACTACAAAGCAGATTTCAAACAACTAGAAGCATTCATCAAGCAACACGAAAAGGAGCTGCCCTCCAAAAAATGATATGATAGTGCAGCTCACCATGAACTCGACCTTGATCATATACTCCAATCTCCATCTGCATCAATCATAAATCAATATTCATCAATTATATCATCAATAATCACGATTCAGATGCGGCTGCGATGGGCGCCTTGGGTCCCAGTTTGAATACTCGTTTGTAGGTGAGCATGATCGAGTATATGATGATTGCAGTCCACATCAGAATGCCAATGGGACTCATCAGGAGAGAGCGGAATGGTCCGAATTTGGATAGCTTGGGGGCCTGTTCTTGGTTGTGCGTGTCGTCCTGTAAAAGGATCTGATCGTTCCGAATGACAGTCTTCTATTTCTTCTTTGTCATGCTAATCAACTCCTTGATTTTATCGTTCTCCTTCTTGGCCTTCAGGAGTTCCTGCTTCGAACCCCAGTTCTTTTTCAGGAGCTCGAAATCTGTCTTGGTAGTTTCTAACTATCACGGCAATTACATGCGATGGGCCCGTGGTAGACAATGATGCCCTGGATGATTGGGTTATCGGCTTTGCCCTTAGAGAAGGTGACTTGCAGCTTGCCATCCTTGATACCATTTTTGATGGCCACTCCATTGTGAGAGACAATGCCTGCCTTGACTTCAATCTATAAGTATTCTTCGTGCGCTGAGTACTTGGCCCCACTCTTCTGAATCACGTCCATATCATTGATGAGGATGCTGTCGCCGATTTTAATATTGAAGACTCTCTGGTCGGGTTTTTCAAAGTACATCTAAGCAATAAGCAGGTCCTACCTCAGCAAACTTGAAGATGATTGTGTGCACTCCAGACTTGAATGGCAGCTGGTATGTCATTTAAGAGTAGGTGTGCCTTTCGTACATGTAGATCTATTTGTCAAGAGCATACCTGCAAATATGGGCGGGTTTTACTTGATATCAGCGGCATTGGCTGCGGAGTCCGAGTGATAATCCACATCCACACTGCTGCCCTTCACGAAACTGGGATCCTATATTAAGTCAGCAGACTACACTTTCGAATTTAATCTCATCGCTTGATTTAGTAGTTCCTTCTTTCATGCCGCAGTTCAGCGCAACGAGCACTTTGGATGGCTTGAGAGGCTTGCCATAGGCTGACGCGAGTAGGATTCCAATAACAACAGCCCACAATTGGTAAGATTTCATGATTAACAGGATGCTTATAATTATAAACAATGTCATCGCACTAATTTATTAATCGGATGATCATATATTGTTTATTAAACTTTTGCTAAACTGAATTTAAATTCACTGACTTCAATCTAACTCTACTGGAATTAGGATTAGAGCTAGAGCGAGAAATTAATGCACGAAGCATAAAAGCACATGATGTACAGGATGCATATGATGCGTGGGATACCCTTGAAGCATTCGAATATGGCCTCATTTAGCTAATTCTGTTTCGAATGACGCCAGTGCTATAAGCTGATTTTAATGTAGTAAGTAGCATAGATATAATTTAAAAACGAGTCTGTGATGATTATGGTATGAAACCAGTAAGATGAGATAAGCTATATCGGCGCATTTAGTTTGACGTGGTATATCGAGCCAGGGCTGGGCTGAAAATTATTTGTGAAATGTTGTGATTGTAGTAGAATCCTATTTTGTCTTGTGTTATTCTTTTAAAATTTTTGGAATCCTATCCAATAAATCCAGTCCAGCAAATCATTTTTATAATTTATTTGTTTTAAAACCGATGGCCCAGAGACTTGGAAGGCAAAATCCTATCCCTGTACCCACGCGCCATGACGAGTAGATACAGACTGATGTTAAGTACCTTTTATATTAAGCGTAGTCTTATTTCTCAAGCCCTAGCTACTACATCTCACATCGAGTCGATAAATAGCCGGAGATTCTTAGGCTTCAGCAATTAAAAGAGTCATATTCACCCCTTCTCTGACTATTATTTGCTCACTCAATTCAACGATCTGCTAGATCAGCTGAAAGACCCCAACTTCGGCAGTGCCGATCTCAATGAATTTAAATCCAGGCAAATGATCAACGAGCTCTCAGTCCAAGTGCGTGGTCTCCTAACCCGTTAATTGAGGATCCATGGAGAAAAAAGCGACTATTATGAGCTTCTTGGAGACAAGGAAAAATAAATCATCGCCTTGTAAATCAAGAACAGCTATAAGGATGCTAATCTGTAGAAAGCAATCAAAGATTCCTAAAGAAAGATTCAAGAACTAGAAAGATAAGTTGCACACTTGAGCCACAATTTGAAAGCATACCAAGACGTTGAAGCCGAAAACTCCATCTATAAGGACTTTTTTAAAAGCATCAACTAGATTGTTTTTAAGTCGAAAAAAATCACTGATCTCGAAAGACTCCTGAAGGAGGAAATCATGCCCAAAATTAGTGAGTGCGAAGTATCTCTCTCCGATCTCAATAAAAGACTCATTAAAGATAAGAACAGCAAAGTTAAAGGAGCAATTGCCAGGTACGCAAGAGAGCTCAATGACCTTTCAGCTCTGCCGAATTTGAGCTGGGCTGAACTTTCCCAATCAGTTTCCGCATTCTTCAGCGGCCTTGAACATATGGAATCCGAGGACTGGATCAAGAGGAGATTAAATCTCGCCGAAAACTATGAAGAACTTGAAAATAGACACACTGCAACTCTATCACTAATCGATAAGGTTGTTCGGGAGATAAAGATATCACACCCAGCATTGCAGTCCTTGGTTGATTTCGAGAATTTGCTCAGTCAGTAATCGTAGCATGGGTTCAAAGCAATAATTGTGAACGGCTGGGTCGGTTTAGGAACTATTCACTGCCATAGGCATAACCATGAATATAGTGAAGGTGGCATTGCTATGGAACAGCTTCTTGCTAGTTACCGCAGCATCCTCGCATCCTTCCAAATCTATACGAGGAAAGTTATCAGGAAGTATCCACAGCTTAAGGAATAATGCGAATCAGAGCTCTTCAGGTTTATCGAAGGGGAGTTGTTCGACGAGATGGTTGTGGGAGAGTCTTTGGGTAGAATCAGAGAAATAATGAAGCTTCAAACTTAGGTTGTCAGGGTCGACAACGTCTACAACTACTACAGCAAATCAGATAAGGATACCATTTTCAACTATAGAGTTCTTATCAAAGGTCTCCTTGAACAAATCTAGGCTCTTCGCCGAGATAAGGGGCTAGTTATTTAATTCGACGAAGCACTCCTTGCCCTGCTCCAAAACTGCTGCCTTGATGGAATCGATGTAGAAGCCTTCTTAGCCCTCTATCGCCCACCAGCCCGCATTTGCGAAGTAGATCGAATTATTAATCGTCCTGAGTTCATTTTCGGATAAAATGAAAGAGGCGTCCCAATTAGAGTGCAAGAGGGAGTTCCAATGTCCAACAAAATCCACGAAGGAATCCTCCTCGAAAAAGGAGTCGCAATCAACAAATAGATTAACAAGTTTGTCTATATTAAGGACGCAGTAGCAGCCCCACATCGCCAATAGATTGCCGTGCTCCATACGTAACCCGTGGATACTACTGTTTACGAAAGGTAATCAAGAGAAATAATTCTGGAAATGGTGGTCGACAAGCATGTGCACATTCTCTAACAATAAAAAGTCATCTAGCCATTCCAAGAAAACCTCATTGTTGAAAGGGTTGTTTACAAGGATAAATAAATTCCCTATTAAGTGATAAAAAATGAGATTCAATAAGTCAAGGTTTTAGTTCCCGATGTGGTTCATGATAAAAAAGAGTATGCCAAAGTTATCAAGGTGCCTACCACAGTGCCAGTATTTTACGAGAAGCCTGTTTACGAAGTAGTAGAAAAACCTTGTCCGTATGTCGTGAGGAGGTAGGAGCCTAAATATATTCCTGTTGAGAAGGTAGTGGTAGAAACTGCAGAGGTTGCTTTGTCGGTCGATCGGATTGTCGAAGTAAGAGTGGATGTTGTTCAACATTGTGATTGCCAGAAACCCGATGTGGTCTATGCCAAGAATTAAGTTCCAGTTCGCTCGGAAGTGGCGAAATAGATTATGGTGGAGAAGGCGCATTTCATCAAAGGAGATGTAATAGAAAAACTAGTTGAAGTCCCTGTGGTTAAAGAGCAGGCAATGGTATTTGAAGTTATCAAATAAGTCTAATTCTTGGTTCAGAAACTGTTCGTTCAGGAAATCTGGGATGAAAAATTGATTATCGTTTAAAGATAAAAACCAATTTAATTCTTCAAGTACGAGCCTGTGGAACTCCACATTGAAAAACCGGTTATCATTAAGGATGAGGTTGTCAGAGAAATCAGAATTGAAGTGCCAGTCCCAATTATCATCGAAAAGGAGGTGTGCAAAATCGTCGAATGCAGGTTCGAAACTATTGTTGAGAAGATAGTCTAAGTTCCTCGAGTTGAAATCATCGAAAGGATTGTTTAAAAAATAGTGCCAATCCCCAGAATAATCTAAAAAATCTGCTTAGTTCCTCAGCTGATCGAAAAGTGCGTTATCCTCAATAGACCAGTGCTGTAAATCGTGTAGATCTAAAGGCAAGTTCCATTCATCATCAAAGAGAAGGAGGTCGTGAGTGTGGATATCGTCAGAGAAGTCCTGAGGATCGAGAAAGAGCTTCAGATTATTTAAGTCGCGGGAGAACCGATTGAGACTCGTAAAATCATCAAGTAACCCCAACCAGTCGAGCTTATTCGATAAAAGGTCGTCGAAGTCATTAGAGAAATTGAAAGAGACGTGAAGACTGAAGTGGCTGTCCCAATAATCCATAAGATCATCGAAGCCACCCCAGTTTAAGTCATCAGAGAAGTGCCGATCTATGTCGAAAAATAAGTGGCCATCGTTTCTTAGGTTCCAGTCTTCTATAAGCAAACATAAGTCGTGATCCAGGATTGCGTGCTCAATGTGGATAAAATTGTAGAGATCAGAAAAGAAGAGGTTAGGATTATTTAGGTGGATAAGCCGCATATTCTGTATGAAGATAGAATCGTTGAAATTCCTGGGTAGACTATCATCCTGAGGGAGAAGTAGTTAGAACTCGTCTATATTGATAAGGAACCGATAGTCGAGTAGGTTGAGATAACCAAAGTTGAGCCTCACTACCTCTATGCTGATAAAGTCGTGAAAGTTTCAGATCAGTCTTTTGTGCAGCCATAAAAAGTTGTTGAATACCTGAATGCCCCTCAATAAATAAAAGTATAACGATTAGTGCCAGGAACTCATTACGTAGACAAGCCTATCTAGTTCCCCAACCTGAGATTTTCCTAGGTACGGACTATCATCCAAACCCCGGAAATACAACGCTTTGCCTAACCCGTTGCTCTCCATTCCAAAGAAGTGACAACTGAAATAATCAAAGTTGATGTTGAACTCCCTTGTGAAGTTGTCTTTGAAAGGGTTAAATAAGTCACCAAGTAAATTATGGTTAAGGATGAAATAACTAAATAAGTGCATGTCTAACGCGAGAAGCTGTTTGAAGGACTGAAACAAATTATTCATGAGGCTAAAGTGCTACCCGAGTATATCGAAAGAGTCGTATAAAAAATAATTATGATTCCCCAAATTGTAGAAATCGAAAAGAAAGTCTATATGATTTAATAAGTAAATAAGCTAATTGCAAACGATGTCAACATCGAAGTTTACAAGGAAGAATACAGCCTCCAAGTAGAGACATTGAAGAGTGAACTTGATCGCGTCATCTTGAACTTGAAACCTCAAAATGAAGCACAAAAGTAGCTTTTGGCTAGTCTCAAAATTTTCAACAAAACACTGAGGAGTGTAGATGGCATGCCGAAAATAGTTGGAATTCCTCGGGAGGTGATTTTAGAAGTCGAAAAAGATAGACCAGTTTTAGTGCCAGTTTACAAAGCGGATGAATAAATATCCCTGCAGATCATCATCGGCAAGCTGGTCGAAGGAATTAAACGCTTCAGAAAAGAAGAGATTGAAGGCAAGTTCGATTCGGATATTCTTAGCATGTTCTTCAATTACTAAAACTTAAAATCCTCAGACCTGCTTGAGAAATCCCTTGAACACATTATGAGTTCCGAGAGGCAATACGAAAAATTCAGGGGAGAGCCAAAATAGAATACAATGAAAATTGTGGAAGAGCTGAAATCAAGATGGAATTCCTGGGTGTAGGTGCATGATGGCCGATTGCCATAAACTTAGCCCTTAGGCTACATCCGTGACGAATTCACAAGGTATCGAAACGGTTACAACTCGAGCAGCGATGACTATGCTACTTTGAAGGCTACATTTGTGAAGAGAGTTATGGAGAACTACGCTTCAACCCAAGAACTCTCTAAGCTCAACATATTCTATATTTAAATCATTTAGAAACTCTGGAATGAAATTGAAGACCTCAAGAAAAAATTCGCCAAAGAAGAATATCATAAGGATCGCGTTTGTTGTGAATATGCGAGCGTTGTCAGAGGCCTCAGATCTGCCGTTTAAGGAAACCAAGGCGACAGCATTCAGAACAGTGAGCTCTTGATGATGCTCACAAACCAGGGAGGCTTAATCAACATCGATAATGTTGGCAGCACCAATTCAAGAATTAGTTATAGCTCCATCACCTATGAAAATGGAAACCGAAGAATAGCAGGCGAAATTGATAGCATTGTTCTAGATAAGTAGAGAGTTATTTCGGACTTGATTATTCAAATGTCGAAGTTTGAGGAACAAGCATTCAAGGACCAGAGGAGAATAGCCCAATATGAAAGAGATACTGAAGTCTTACACCAAGATCTCGAGCAATTGAAGCAATTCTCATCCACCTAGGGAAGCACCTTTGAAATCAGAAACCAAATCAAGTCTGAGTGGGAGGTTAGAATTCGAGATGTATAATCCAACTATGAATCCGAAATCTCCAGATTACGTGAACAGCTCAACAATGTCAGAGTGCCCGAAACATCCAACCTATCCGCAGAAAACGAAAAAAGAAAGTTCAATCAGGAGTTAACTTCCGTGAAGAATAACTATGAAAACTAAATCAGATCTTTGAATGGAAGGATCAAAGTCTTGGAGGAAGAGAAGAAAAAGCAGAGCTTAAGTTATTAGCGTAAAATAACTGAAGGATCTTCGGTTCAGGATCAGCAATTGAAAAGATAGTATTAAACTCTAAAACGCAACTTCGAAAGCTCAGAGAAGACTTTCGAAAGGCAGAGAGAGACCTTCACCAATGATTACGAGAGGAAAATCAAGCAAATGAAAGAACTGCACGAGAAATAAATATAAAGACTGAAAAGTGGCAACCAAGAAAACTCAATCCAGTAAATCCGTTTGTTGAAAAAATAAATTGAAAACTTGGAAAGCCAACTTGAATTCTCACAAAGATAGATTAGTTCAATCAAAAAATCCCATTTAGGTAAAACTACCTATACATCCGGCCTGAAGCAAGGCAGTCCCTACGAATCCTAATATCAAAGCCCAGATCAAGCCGGAGGTGTCTACCGCAGTGGGATAGCAGGATCTAGAAAGAGCCCGCAAACTGGAAGCGAAATCAGCCGATAATAAGGGGGCGAACTGTAAGGAGAAGAAAGCCAATACGGCAGATAAAGTTACAGCCAAAGTCAAGTACAAATGAAAATTGTCCGGCAAGTTCAATCGAAAGTCGAGCAAAGATCAATAGCTCGACAGGAATAAACAGAATAAATTAGAAGCTCCTCTTCACGAGTTAGTGGAATGAGTGGAAAATCCGAAGGCTATGCCTTTAAATCGCAAATGACAATGAGAGAGTTCATGGATATCAAACGAATTGAAGACAAAGACAACATTATGACATTCGTGATGATTCGAGTGATCGAGAGGATTATAGAGGAATCGAATGAAGCTATCAACTCATATACCCCGAACAGCATTCACTTCAGCAACTTCAACCCAGCTAACCTTGACGCCTTGGTTATTAAATTCGGAACACCGATCACCAACAGAAAGAGTAAAATGGACGGCGTTTATCTCGCTCCTGAAATCCACCAGGGCAAAGAGCATACCCTAAAATCAGTTGTATTTACATTGGCAGTGATTTGGGATGAAATGATCCACTACGAAATCTATTTCAAGTCCATCCCCGAAATCGAAAACATGGCATGTATTTTTATTCTTATTTAGACGAGTTCAAGGTGAGAGACAACAAGATGAATCCCATCCTCAAAAACACTCTCTTCGAAATGATGTCAAAGGACGCAGAGAAGAGACTCGACCTCGCAGAGGCTAAGAGAAGGCTATCTCTCCAGAGATACATCACTTCCGAAGGGAAGCCAGTGTCAACTTCGTCAAGAGTGAGAAAGGTTTGATCATTTCGACGAATTTAATCGAATTATACAATTATTCATCAGCTCATGTATCGACTTGTGAGAAGTCTAGTCGACTGTCTTCATCGCTTTATCTGGCAAATCAATCACCAGCTATGCCACCAGAAAGATAAATAAGCCGCTCTGGTGCAGATAAATATAGTGTTTATATGATTAATAAATGAAGGATAGACATTTTGTGATTATATAAATATTGGACGTTAATGAAATCATAATTAGAGCGTATTCTGAGTTCGGATCTTGATCATTATGCGATTGCTGTGAGCGAGAGACTTGACAGCATCGACCATTTAGAGTAATGCCTCACAGAGAGATCCAATTTTATTAACAGTTTCCAATAAATGATACGCAATGAAATGAATAATCTCAGCAAGCCGCAATCTGATCCAAAAACCACAATTCTCAAACAAAAAGTGCATTAAAAGCAGCAATCGAAGGCCATAATCGATAAGTAGAACATATCGCCCACTATCCCTCTAAAACTATGCCACTTTAATGAATTGAACACTTTTGGCTAAATTAATAGGATCAAATCAAGTCATAACAAAAGCAGCACCAACGAAACACTCTTAAGAACTATAAAGAAGCTGACCAAGATATTGGAAGGAGACTATAAATAGCTAAAAAAATAGATCTAATTCTTCAAAGCAGTGCTCAAACAATAGTTTGGCCTTTTATACGATAGTGCCAGAGCATAGCTATCCGAGAATATCGCCAATGTTGTTGGCTTTATGCAAGATAAATACCAAAAACAAATATGCTCGCTCAGCTAATAAAACCAAACACTGAAGTGCCAATTAGAAGAAATTTCAGCTTTAAAATCAAGCCAGCTATAAGCTTAGTTTTACGTATCACCGATAAAGAATGATAATTGGAATTTTATCTAGGAAAGCCAATGCCAAAAGAATGCTTGCTCTCTTTAAAAATCCACAGTAAATGGTTTCAACTATTACAATGCCTACGAATAAAGGGTGTTTCGTGTCAAAGACGAGACTCTGCCGGTTTGGAATCATTTCAAGTGCCAAATCGGAGGAAACGCCCCCAGCAAATATAATCAGTCTTAGCAAGAGGCACAGCCGAAGATATAACCGGCAATTCCAGCTATTCTGAAGAAACACAGCTCTTCTTAGGCTTATGACCTACCGGGTTGCCAAAAGATATACGTTTGCGACTCGAAAGTGAAAAGTGGTTACGGCATGTTTAAACTAGGCGGCACTATCCTCTACGAAGGAATGTGGGATCAGAGCAAGTTTCATGGCAAAGGGAAACTATCTCTACCAAATTATACGTACTAGGGCGATTTCGAAAATGGCATATTTCAAGGATGCGGCACATTGACCTTTAACCATAAAGTTTATATAGGCTAATTCCGATAAAATGAAGCTTGTGGGGAAGGAACCCTGAAAATCGGAAATAAGACAATCCTCGGCCGCTGGCATCGCAACAGACTCCTGCAAAAGTACTGAAATGATATGTGATATTTTGCTCAAATGTAATACGATGAGATATCAGCTTAAAATGAAGTCGAACGAATAAGGAACAGATAAACATCAGTTTTCTTATTTCTTTTTATCTGAGTTATTTTTTAATAGATAGTTTGCTACGAATTCGACGGGGTTTGCTGGCCTATGCATAATGAATCGTTTACCTTTATTTGGCTAACTATGTTAAGGCCTGCAGTACAATGGGCACAACAGTACTGTCTAAGTATTGTCGCACAGGCATTGTTTTGAGTTCCTATGCATGATCACATGAAATACTTAGTCGGTAGGCATTCTTTCGGTTTTATTAATTACACGATCAGTCATTTGAAATCTCGTATTGCATACAGCATTATCATCATATCCTCATACCTAACATCATAAATATCATAGCTATTTCATAATAATTAGATTTGACTCATTTCACCAAGGGGTTGGGGTTGGGGTTGGGGTTGGGGTTGGGGTTGGGGTTGGGGTTGGGGTTGGGGTTGGGGTTGGGGTTGGGAGAGCCTCTTTCGCAATTTTGGCAAGCTTCCCTCCACTGAGCACTCCTTCAGCATTGGAATACATTTAATTTCTCATTGCCTATAGCTCTGAGTTTTGCTGCCAATTTTTATCAATAATTTCGTTGATGTTTATCTGCCTCATTTCTTTGGACCTCCCCTTTTCATCCACAAACACGAATTTTTATTCAGGAATTTAATTTTCTTCCACTATTTGTTTCTAAACTTATTTCGGCTTTGAAAAGTTATTTACAATAAAGGTTCGATCTTCAATGTCCCATTTGATTTGCTCGGGAGTTGGTTTTGCCAAACTTACTTTTGGTTTCATATGCACAATGGAAATGTCATCGAGGCCATCATCTTCAAATGTGTACTTATTTTGCCTAATGCTGAGGTTCGTCGGCTTGGACAGAGTAGATAAAAATGCAGATGCTATATTATTATCTCTAACTTTCATTTGCTCTATTTTGGCTTACATTTTCTTCAAGGGCTTGGTTGGTTTCCAATCCTTCAGTTCGTCTTGCTCATCCGGTTTGCTACTGCTATTCTGAATGAAGGGGAATTTCTTTATAATTTTTTTCTTCGGCAAGTCCTCAATTGGCTTTTTCACTTCCTATTTTTCTTATTTACCCATGGCTTTAAATTTGCATTATAAATATGATATAATTACGATCTGATGAATCCTCGAGGCATCGGAGCTAGCTTCCAAAATAGCGCATGACGATCAGCTTTTTAGAGCCGACCACTATTGAGAAAATTCTTTATTCAACAGATCCTGACAGTTTGACTCGCAGCTTTCGCCAGAAAAATCATAAGTAATTAGCAATTCGGATATTTCGATTTCATGTTCAACACGAAGAAAGGCAATGGGAGTAAACCTTAATTATGACTTAGAATTCGAAAAACAGTCTTAGAGTTTGTATAGTTTACAGCATACATCAGCAAAAATTATCCAAAAAATGCTCCTCGTCTTCCATTCCAAAAATAAAGCGATGTCATTGAATCAAATATTCAATAAATTTGCGAATCTCTATTGATATTTTTCAGAAGAGTCTTGTCACTCAACGAGGAAGATGAAGAGATAGATAATTTCTTTGAACTCTTCCCGAAGAAGTATGGATCGGGCATCATATTTGCTGAGATATGCCTGAAAAAGCACTCAGGCGGAAGACATACTGAAGCTACATGTGGTGCTAAACTCATGAGAACCTTCTGCTGTTGCTGTCGGACTTGGAGAAAACGATTCTTCACAATATCTGATCATTGCGTGTTCTATACCATAAATAAAAAGACTTACGATATCAAAGAAATGCTTCCTTTCTCGGCTCAGTTCAAATTTTTCTTTGGGGAGAAAAGCACTGGTTTCGAGCTGGGAATATTGATCCAATCTGCATATCGAAACCTTTAATTGAGAGCAGGCTCAGTGCGAGAATATGCTCTGTTTATCAGCGCACTGACTGAGTCCCTTTCGAACTCCCCATATTCCAAAACGCAAAGGTATCAAAGCTTTTCGGCTGTTCGAGACAACTGCTTTTCTAAATTTTACATTGATGGTGAACACTATTTTGGTGATATCTGTAAGGCACTTCTGAAGGCCGAGAAGTATGTCTATATAACAGATTGGATGCTCACGCCCTACATGCTGCTCCAGAGGCCGAAATAGCTCGATGACAGATCGAGCAGGCTTGATTATATCTTATAGGCAATCGCCCAGCGAGGAGTCAAGGTGAACATAATCCTCTATATGTAGCCTGAAATCGCACTAAACAACGACTCCGCATTCGTGGAGAAGTATTTAGAAGGCATGAACAGAAACATCTCGGTTTTGAGGCATCCCAACTATATATTGATCCCCTTCTTATGGAGCCATCATGAAAAGCTGGTTGTTGTTGATCAAAAGTGCGCATTCTTGGGAGGACTCGACCTCTGCTACGGTAGATGGGATACCCAGAGTCACTTCCTGCACAACGAAAATTAAATGTGGAAGGGGGCTGACTTTTGCAATTTGAGAATCAGTGATATTTATAAGCCAAGGAACTTTCTCGCCTCCAACCTCTCTAATCAGCCAAGAATGCCTTGGCACGACATCGGTATTCAAATCCGAGGCGAGAGCGTCATTGATGTGACCAGGCACTTTGTGCAGTATTGGAATTTCGTGAGCTTTCAGACAAGGTTCAACGAGAGGGAGCTCATCCTGCAATCAGGGCACTCTTATGAGCAGAATAGGAGGACCACATTTTTTCCTAATTTCTCACTAAAGTAGAGTATGGTATAAAATTAAGAGAAAAACATGCCACAAGATTAGGAATAGTAATAGAAATAATACTATGAGCATTTCATCGGTGATGCATTTTCGAGGTTTCAATTATAAATTCCGCATCTCTCAATAAGCAAGATAAAGTAGTATCCATCCAAAATATACCATTACTTGAAAGAAGGAGAAGACAGAGATAACCTATAGAGACTATTACTTCATACTGAATTGCAGGACGCAATCAACCAGTCCAATAAAAGTACCCTTTTATATATTCAGAGGGCTCACAGCTTCACCAAATTGTCAGAAGTGCCTCCAAATGGAGCTTGGGTTTGAAGGAGTCGAGCTATGAATCGTCCATCTATAAGGCTTACCAAGAGATGATCATCGAATCCAAGTAGTTCATCTACATCGAGAACCAATTCTTCATTTGTAAGAAGAATGTGATATGTGAGCTGCTGGCAGAACGCATCCTCAAAGCCTATCGCAAAAAATAAAAATTCCGGGTCATTTTGATGATGCCACTGATGCCAGGGTTTGAAGGAGATGTTGCCGATGATAGTGCTGCTATCCTGCGTACCCAGCTCAATTGGTAATATGTAACAATCTTCAGGAGCAAACTGGCTCTATTTTCTCGCATTGCGTAAATCCCGAACCCAGAGACATATCTGCAGGTTTTAAGTCTGCGGAATCATGCGCTCCTCAGCAATACCCCAGTGACAGAGATTCTCTACATCCATAGCAAGCTCATGATAGTGGATGACTGCAAGCTGATCCTAGGGTCTGCCAACATCAACGATCGGAGCCTCCTAGGCGATAGAGACTCAGAACTAGGAATAGTTGTTGAAGAGAAGAACCTAATGATCATCAAAGGCAACAGACAAGTCTCATAATCAATTCATGACCTCAGATGCTAATTATATAAGGAGCATTTCGCAATTAGCTCCGAAGAAGCCGCGGATTACCACAATGATATGATATGGGATCTGGTTGCTCAGCGGGCATCAAAGAATACATTACTGTACCGAGAAACTTTCGGATGCTACCCAGACGATGAAATGAAGAAATATGACGATATAGCAAAGATGAAAAAGGATCCCTCAAAGAATCAATACGAAAAGCTACAAAATTAAATCAAAGGTTTTGTGGTGCAGTGGCCAATGCGGTTCTTAGAGAATTAAGATCTCACCTTAAAGCCCAATCAGAAGGAGTTTTTTGTCCCCGATATAAGCTTTACTTGATATTTATGTATTTAAGATTGCGATTAAATGACGATTCTGAATTTTTAACCCTTTTCTTTTGATCGTATCGCTTTATCTACATTTGGGTCGAATCTACATTTTTATTTGGAACCCCAATTTAATTTAAAGTGACAAATTTCATAGATAATAATATATTATTCATACAAATTATTCGAGTAATAAGGTGGCAAATGAATAATGGGAACTAAATGCAGCTGAGTGTCAATAAATCGTAAATGCAGCCATAGCCAGAGCCATAGATCTTACAGTAAGCGTCGCCTGCAGAAAAAGTGCAGTATGAGCGCTTGCAGCAATAGAACGGCGAATGCTCTCCCAAGAATCAATTCAACTCCTTGTTGTAAGAAGTAGGATAATCTCAAAACTTATTAAAAATACCGTCATAAGTCAAATCGAACTCACTGTTTGATTAAAATGATCTGTCCAAAAGGAACTTGCAGGATCAAATCCAAGATAGCAAAATGTAAGAGTAAGGCAACGCAAATGCTAACGAGTAGGTTGTCGAGTTTTTATAAGTCTCCAGGTATCGCCATGGAGAGGAAATGGGCAATAAAGAATAATTCATGAAGATTTTCGCACAAATTAACGAGCAAGAAGCAATGCTCGCCGAAGAAGCCAGAAGACTCGAACAAAAGAAATCCATGAAGAAAAGAAACTCGGAGATCAAGCCTGAAGTCAGCAACTAATAAAACAAAAAGTAAATGATTTTGAGGCAAATTGATCCCCTAACGAAAAGGTATAAGCTAATGCACTCTCCTTATCACTCCGATACTTAGGTTGCCAAACTACGATTCGATGGCAAAGAAAAAGTAGTTAAATTTATATTATATTTTGCTGAATAGCTGAAGGCCATTGAAAACAGTAAACTTTCAATCGAGGAACTTCAGATAAAGTAATTAAATGCAGACTAACTATTGAAAACAGCAAAAACCATCAGCATTTCAATCGACGTAGAATTCTTGAATCGATTGAACAGTGGAAATAAACTTTTTGCATCTAAAAAGTACAAATTGCAGTGGCGTCATCTGATGTCGAACTTGCAAGACGACAACAACATCGAACTCAGAAGAAGAGTAGCGACACGCGAATGGAATGCAAAAAAGCTTTTCTTCGCGGATTAGATGTAGTTCTATCCATCTGAAAAGAGAGAGCTAATTGCGTAAAAAAACAAAAGGCTCATGAATGAGGCAGCCATCGAAGAGAAAAATATTGGCTTCATGAGCAAAGAAGAAGGGGGAATTATGTATGAAGGCCAAGGGGACTGGGGCAGCCAGAATGTCATTTAAGATGGCTTCCGGCAAGAGAAAAAACCAAGCTATAAGTATATAGAGGAAAGCTCCCTGCAGTTCATCATGGATCTGATCCACCCCCAACAAATCCTGAAGATGAAAAGATTCTTGGAAGAGGATCTCAAAGGCCCAGCCCAATAACGACTTGTAAAAAGCATTACGAATGTCTTCTCGAATATTTGATCAACGGACATAATTAATTATATCACCTATTCATTAATTCTATCACTCAACCGAAGAGAAGACCTCTTTGCCTGGAGGAGAGATGATATTTTAATGCATTTTGTTATATAAATATGGTATTGAAAATCATACTTGCAGTATTGTCCGTATTGGTTGCGCTGGGGTCATCAGCAACCACCTCTCGCTTGTCAGTCGATTAGTTGACATCTAATTTGATTGACTAGTCAGGCAGATACATTTATATCCATGGCATCAATGTGGTATATAAAGAGTTCCCGCACTATCCGAGGACTGACTCCTTTAATGCAAATGACTCGCTTTCTACTCTTGATTGGATCAATCTTCAAAAATGGGGGTTCAAGGCCATCCGACTTTACATTTCCTGGGATGGATTCGAAAAATAATAGGGGAAATACAATTACACCTATCTCGAAAAGCTCAAATAAATTGTAAGAGAAGGCGCAAAATACGACATCGGGGTGTTGCTCGATGTCCATCAGGATTTATACAGCCGCAAATTTTGTGGAGAAGGGTTTCCTGATTGGCTCGTCTCAAAACTTACCTTCCCAGCGCCATTCAAAGTGAGCTTGGATTACGATGAGAATGGCATACCCCTGAAGAAGTCCTGCATGAAGCAACCATTCTCCAAATACTATTTGACTGAGGATGTCATGAAATTCTCACATTAGTTTTTCGCAAATAAGAATGGGATGGCTGACAAGTTCAGTGAAATGTGGAAGAAAGTGGCAGCATTTTTCATAGCATAAGAGAATGTTTTAGGATACTAATTGCTGAATGAGCCATCAGGCGCAAATGTATGGCAGAATCCGTATGCTTTCTACGGGCCAGGAGTGAACAACAACAAATTTCTCTTGCCTTTTTATAGGAAATTAACCCAAGCCATTCGCTCGGTAGACTCCCAGAAACTCATACTCTTTGAGCCGTCAGTTGTGGATTACATCGGTGGATTCAACCAAGGGCCATAGTCTGAGTATCGCAATAAATCGGTCTTAAGCTATCACTACTATTGCCCTTTCAAAAATTAGAATGCCGAGCCAACTTCGAGTCGGAAATGCAGCGTCATTAATGGCTTCTATATAGATCAAAGAGTTTCTAACGTAAAGAAACTGAAGATAGGTGGAATAATGACATAGTTTGGAGATATCCCGGAATCTCCCAAAGGAATTGAAGAAATTGACCGGGTCTTACATTATGCAGAAGCACATTGGCAAAGCTGGTTCTATTGGCAATACAAGTACAACGCAGATTCAACTTGTTCGTCTACTCCTCCCTGGTCGCATTCTCTTTACTACCCTGATGGTAGTCTGCAAACCAAAAAGATCAAATCGCTATCATATCCGTATGCATATGCAATTTGTGGGGATCCTATTTCACAATGGCACTCTGATCACAGCTATTCTTTGACCCTCAGACCTAAGAAGTGCTCTGAAAAGTACACATAAATATACTTGAACGAGGAATTCTACTTCGAAAATGGATTCTAAATATCATTTGATCCTCCATGTAGTGAATGCACACTCAAATCTTATTCAAAGAGTTATTATCAGCTTATAGTGGACCCAAAGTATTTGCACTCGAAGCTCACAATTAACGTTGCAAGCAAAATTTGATTCTGCAAATGAAATGAAAATTATCAGCATATCAATATCCCATAGCTACATAATTATTTATCTGCATTAAACATATCCACTATCAGTTTAGCACTATGGCAAATTTAATGTTAACGTTAACTTTAATAATTACATTGGCAAATTATTAGAGGCATGCAGAGGGACATTCTTTGCGATCGTTTCATACCTTCTCGACTGCGCCACTAAAAGATGTTCAGTGCTGACAAACGAAGTGAACAAAGTACTAACTATTCCAAAATATTGAACCCCATCAAAGTGAAATATCTGAACTTCTCATCCAAGTCAGTCCATTCCAAGAAATAGTCAATCTCCGATTTCATATATAAATCGCATCATAAAAGAATAGAGAGGCCAATCATCGATGAAACTCGAAAGGCTTTGAAGATACTCGATGCGCCTGATATCATTGACAATTTCTATTATCATCCATTAGATTGGGGTGCCAATGACATCATCGGAATCGGCTTAGATTCCTCTGCTTTCTTAATGCAAGGAGATGAAGTGACGGAGCTCAACCGCAACTCCCACACTCAAATAAGTTCTCTCAAAATCATCAACCAGGGCACTCTTTGTCTGATTGGAGAAGTGACAGGCCGAGTTGAAGTGTTCGATATCGAAAAGAATCGCAAGACTCGCTCAATTAAGTCTCACTTCAATAGAATAGGCTGCCTGTGCCCATAAGGCGACCAATTCTTTTTCAGTGGGTCCAAGGATAAGCTGATCAAGTATAACGATTTGCGGCTTCAAAAAGCAGATGTTCTACTCTTAGACAAGCACTCTGGATAAATCTGCGGGATGTCACTCCAGAACAATTACTTAGCCTCTGGAGGGAACTAAAACCAAATAATCATTTGGGATATTAGATATAGTTATCCCTTAATTCATTTGAAGCAGCATCACGAAAGTGCAGTTAAGGCCTTGGGCTGGTGTCCATGGAAGTGCAATCTTTTAGCGACAGGGGGAGGACACAAGGATGGCAAGATCATACTATGGAATGGAAGTACGCAGTTGATCGAAAAAACCATCAAAACAAAAAGCCAAATCTCAGGATTGCTTTGGAATTTAGAGACAAAGTAACTCATTACAGCTGTATCGAGTACAAACATGAACTCAGGAAACTCAGGAGGAGTCTTAGTCTGGGAGAACTCCCTCGATAACTACGTCACCAAAATGAAACTCAAGGGTCATCAAAGAAGGATTATCGGAATGGCATTGAACTCGCAAAACAGTATGTTATGCACAGCGGCTGCGGATGAAACACTAAGGATTTGGGATGTTTCATACTCCACCAAGGAATAGCTGGAAACTAGCTTAACTGACTCAACCCTTTAGTCAAGGCTCGGCACAAATGATGTCAGATGAGTATCGGAAATGACGAATGCATTCATTATATTCATTTGACTTCGAATTTGTACTAATCACTCTTATTAGAGTATTATGATTAATTTCTTCGTATTGAATCTATATAATTTGAATAAAAGTGTGATGGAGCATGAAAGCTGGCTGGCCCCAAAGTAGCCTGTTTGGATTCATAAAAATGAAGTCTTCTATAAAGCCATTGTGAAGTAGGTGCACAAAGACATTGTGAGCTGCTTACTCGAAAATGGAGACATGCTAAGAGGCAAAAAGTCATAGGTGTTTCATCGTAATCCAATGCCACCGGACTCCAATCGAGTCGATTTGATGGAAATGGATGTTCTTAATTAACCGTAAATCTTATTCAATCTCAAGCAAAGGTTCATTGAGTCCAAAATTTACACATTCGTCGAAAACACGCTAATTGCGGCAAATCCATATCAACTTATTGATGGGCTGTACTCGCCTTAGAGAAAGAGATACTACATCGAGCACATCATTTAAAAAAATGACAGCATGAAAGATCATGAGGCTCATATTTATTCGATAACTGCAGGCATGATTGCTGCCCTTAAAAATGAGAAAGCCAGTCAAGCAATTGTGATCAGTGGAGAGTCGGGGGCCGGTAAGACTGAGGCCAATAAGGAGTGCCTTCGATTTTTACAAATTTATTTTAGAAATACAGATGATGGGCAAGAGTCTGAAATCGAAAAGGCCATCATGCTTTCTAACCCTATCTTAGAGGCGTTTGGAAACTCGAAGACTATCCGCAACAATAACTCGAGCCGATTCGGCAAATATCTGAATATCTTCATTGACGAAAACAACAGTATTCGACATGCCCAGATCTACAACTACCTGCTCGAAAAATCTAGGGTTATATCGAGGCCGGTCGAAGAGCAAAACTTTCATATCTTCTACGAATTCATTAAAAAGACGACCAAGGCAGAAAAATTGAAGTACCATCTTTTGAATGCTGACAACTCGGAAATGACTTTTCAAAACTTTGCTTACTGCAAAAACGATCAGATGGTCGATTATCTCGAACAGAAAGATACGAACTTTGATAAAGTGAGAGACTCTCTCGCGATCCTCCCGGATGCGCATTCCTTTGACTTCGTCTGCCGGATTCTGTCGGTGGTGCTGCATCTCGGCAATTTATAGCCCTATGAAGATGAATCCTTGGACAGATGTGAAATAATCCCTGAAGCTTCATTCAAGGTTATATGCAATTTGCTTGAGATTAATTCGAGTTTCCTGCTGGAGGCCCTGACTTCTTATAGTATAAAGATCGGTGGGGATACCTTAATTAAATCCTTTTCGAAGAGGGAAGTGCATTAATTGATTCACTCCCTGTCGAAGACGCTGTACGAGAAGCTATTCCAGTGGATAATAAATGAGATAAATTTATCCACGGCCTCCGATTGCAAAGATAACCTACTATCTCTCGGCTTCCTCGACATTTATGGATTCGAAGTGTTGAAGGTCAACAGCTTATAGCAGATGTTTATAAACTACACGAACGAGAGACTCCATCAGATCTACCTGCAGAAGATCTTCAAATTAGAGAGGGAACACTTCGTAAATGAGAATCTCTTGCAATGTTTCAAGGAAATTGATTTCGAAGACAATATGAAGGTCATTTAGTTAATGGACTACGATAACTTCAGCATCTTCAATCTGCTGGATGAGTGGTGTTCCATTGCCTCGCCGGATGAGAGCTCCTTTATTACAAAGCTGCGCTACTACCACAAGAAGCATGAAAAGTTTCCGCCTGCAAACCTAAACTTACTCTCCACTCAGCTCATGGTCCGCCACAGTCCCCAAGATGTTGAGTACAATGCGGCTGGCTTCCGCGAAAAGAACAAGGACCTCCTGCGGGAAGAGATTAAGCTGACATTGAAGTCTTCGAAGTTAAAAATGCTGCAAACTATGTTCAACTAGCAAAAAGTCTAGGGAGATGCAAATCCTGCTTCTCATCGCCTTCGCAAATTCCTCTCCTCAAAGTTCCGCAACGACCTCAAAGTTCTGATGGATGATATCTTAGCGAAAAACAATTTGCATTTCATTCGTTGCATTAAATCTAATGCAAAGAAGCAGCCCCTCCTAATGGAGGACTAAGTGGTGTACTCTCAGATCAAGTATCTTGGTATACTCGATACCATCAAGATCAAAAAAAGGGGCTACTGCATCAAGATAAAATACCAGCTCATTGACCAGCGCTTCTGTTGGCTGGTTAGACAGCGCTTCGTCGAGCCTGCTTTTTCGAATTAGATTAAAAAGTCCTTGGCTGAATTTCTCCCGAAGTTTGGCGAGTAGTAGTTGCTGTACGGGACTAACCGAATATTCTTTAAAGACTATGCCTATACCATTTTCCTGAGAAAGTATGCCAAGTACTTATAATACCTCAACCAAATGGCTCATAGGCTCATATCCTTATTTGTCCGGAACACCTATCTGTCAAGGAAGCACAAAAAAAAACACAACAGAAGCATACTGTAAACGTACCTTAAAAGTTTTACACTCTATAACAAATGCCGGAAACAAATGAAGGATGTGATCTATGTTCAAAGGGCAGTTCGATAATTTCTGCGAATAAGGGCCATCAAACTGAAAATGGAAAGCATAGAAATAATTCAGGCTTATATCAAAAGAAATGTAGAAGTTCAAGAGAGATTGCATAAGTTACAATGTGTTCAGAAGATTATTAATTTTCTGAAGAAGGCAGTCATCCGAAAGAAAGCCCAAAAGCGGTTAGTATCAATGAAATTAGTCAATGAATTTGTCAATAATTCATGGCGATTGATAAGCCGCAATAGGACATAAACGATCAAAAAATACTTCCTAAGTTTTAAAGTTCAAATCACCAGTCACACCAAAATCGCACAAGCTAAATTTAACGAAAGGATAATTTTAAGAGGAAGAAGCATGACGAGCGTTGCGAAATATCTGAAAGGATTTAAGTATGCTTTGGCTTATAAAAAATATATGAACACTGTTGTTGTCGGCCAAAACCTAATTCGCTCTTTCATTGTGAGAAAAAGATATTTGAAACTAAAAAAATCAACGATTATAATTCAAAGGGCTTGGAGGGACTACCACTTTAAAAAACAGGGATCGAAAGATATGTTCAGTAAGCTTTACAAATTCTATGAGTAGGAGCTCGCGACTCAAAATATCGAGTGCCAAAGTAAGCTTTACGACAATGAGACTCATGCAGCAAGGTAGTACACATCGATGGTGAAAGAGTATCTTAGCAAATTTCGTGATAAGATATCTTTGGTTTACTGGGCTATAGACTTCGAGGCATTTGTGGATTTATCTCTTGTATATCCCCACGGCTCGTGGATCGAAAACTACATGCGCATTTATAAATAATCTCTCGATAAAGACAACCCTATTCAGTATTTAGAAGTGGGGGAAACCTTCACTGTCGCTGTCAACACGAGCAAGGTTTATATTTGGGGGATGTGCGAAAAATACAGTGTCAATGAGAACTAACTGATGCAATTGAAAAGCAAATCTCCAATTTAGTATTTGGAAATTCACAAAAACTAACTGTTCCTGTATTATCAGGTCAACGAAATGAAGAATTTTAAAATATCCTCGAGCGTGGGCAAGGACTTCAATTTAGATAATACTAAGCTATTCCAATGCCTGACAAATTAATTAAGGCTAATTCCGGTTGGGAACAATGAGAGAGTTCTCGAAATTTCATGTGGAAAGTCTCATACGATCTTACGCACCCTCTCCAAAAAAGTGTATACTTTCGGCAACGGCAAGGAGGGGCAGCTCGGTCATTCGTCTTTTAACAGTGAGTAAACGCCAAGAGCAGTTAAGTTTTTCGAATCAATAAAAACTTCTCATCCGGTGCAAGTCAGTGCTTCTTTCAACGGCAGCATCGTGCTCATGGCAAATCGAAAAATTTATTGGTTTGGAACGAATGGCACAATCCGCTCCCAAAACGCTGCATCTCTGCTCGAACTAAAATCGAAGGTAAATAATTGAGTATCTTAGTCCGCTATTTTCGGGAGCAATGATTTCAGCCCGATCCGGTTGATTACAAGCTGGAGCCGGACAATGTCGATTATTGGCGTGACAGTTATGTGCTATAATGGGAAATTTCAAAACAACGGAACCCTCAAGAACAGAACAACTGATGTGCTGATGGCTAAATGGCAATAGTACGGTCTTCACCATATCAATCCTCCTCTCATTCCAGGCGTCTGCGACTACATGTAACAGTGCCATATCCGACTTCCTCGTAGGAAGGTTTAAATTGAACCAGAAAGCAGAAAAATATTAAAGTAAATCGAATCGAAAATGAAATCTATCCCAAACTAAAACAAACTGGATGAAATAAGTTTTGCCAACACTCAACGCAACAGCTTCTTCAAATGAGAGGAAAGATTTGTGGTTTTTAAATGTATTCAACTATTTTTTTGCATTCATTTTAGAAGTTAAGTTAGGGAATCAAGTACAGAATCGAGTTTCCTTTCTTTTTTTATCTGCGATTATCGTACTTTTATCTATTTTTTTTTTATTTACTAAATAGTTTAAAAAGAGCAGGATATAAACCTGTTCACAATACCACTATTTGACATTACACTGGTGATAATTCTATTATTCTATCATATATTGTCCTTCATACAGAAATCCGAAAGCTTGAAAAATAGCTTGTCTAATATATTGAAGCAATACAATCTTTCTCTGAAATTAATTTATATTAAATTTCTCTGAAATAAATATATAATGAATTTAAGTGCGTTAATTTTCTTAAAATTAACAGTATTCGCTCAATTTAAAATTTAAATAATACACTTAGAATAGGCAATATATTGAATTTATGAGACAGATGAATATGGCTGCGTAATATCGATGATTTGCATGAGGATGGTGAGATAATCAGGTCTATTTCTTATGGAAAGATTTGACAATGAACTGAATAAACGGCTACATTTGTGGAGGAATATTGCCCTACTATATGGCGCGAGTGCAAAACTTTATATAGAAGTCTCTTTTCATATCCACCATCCGTTACAAGCGAGCCAAATTTACAACTCCTTCACCAGCTATCTCTTAATACCCTTTCACGATGAGAGATATGAACTATTTCGGGTTGGCTTCAGGCACAGGCGTCCCAGATACTGGCAACCCAGCCTCAGCGAGACTGACAACCCCAAATATACCCTGCGCAAGATCCCATTAGAAGAATCCTCTCTGGGTCTGGTCACTGTCGTAAACCGATAAGTAATCGCCTTATCTTTGATAGAAGAAGTTACTCGGATTGAGATCGCCGTGCAATACTCCATAGCATTTAGGGTTGCTTACATCTTTTTAGTCTTATTCGTGAAGCTTTGTATCTTTCATGACTCCATGATGAATTTCATGCCATTGCTGCACTCTCTGGGCAACTAATGGGTTTGCCTCTTCGAACTTTCTGCTGATTTGATGTAGTTGGGCCAAGTGGCGGCCCCAGGCTTTGACTAACGCCTCATCTTTCATCCAAGTCAATGCATAATAATTAACAAGTTCTCCTTGTGCCCAGTTAAATACGCATACAACTAGATTATTGATTCGCAAATATAATCTCGGCTCTTGTCCTTTTGATCTAACAACTCCACACACATGTTTCAGATTCTCTGATGCGCAAAATTAAATAAAGGTAAGTTCATCATGAATTCTTTGCTCGTGCTTCTGGTGGGGATCCGGAGTTACTCGCACTGCAAACTTCTGCCCATCTTCGGATATCGCCTCAAATGTATGATTCTGGGATGCCTTTATGATGGTGCCTAAATTTAAGTGCCAATGTTCTTTGAGAATGGCTCCTATTTGCTCGCTGTCTACCAGGATTGTTGTTTCAAATAGAGACATAGTAATAAATTAATACAAATCGCAATAAATAGAGTAGCAACAAGATAGCAAATCCCAATCTGAGTGAGTAAGTGAGTGAAATATACCAGATATGTAGTCAATTATACAGAATCAGAGCGCAGCACATCAGATGCAAAGTGCTTCCTTTTTTAGAATTATTAATAAAAGAATTGTTCAATGTGAATATCACCTATTATATTAATACAAATACTGCGGATTAGATTATGTTAGTTTCAGGAATAATAAATCTTTGATAATTATTTAACATGATAGAGTCGAGGTTTCCGCTCATGAGCTTTAACCTGGAGGAGTGGTAGGCGAAAGTGAACTTAATGGCAATGTATACCATCCCTTCCGAAGAAGAGGCCTTTCCAGCTCTCAAACTGTTCAGCGATCTTTTTGCTCGGGCTGCTGAGAGCCCAATAGAGAACACATTTGGGCCAGATTTTATTCGATTCTTCTTTTAAAAGGGCTTCCAATAAATCTGCCATAAAATAATACGCTCTCGATACTTTAAGTAACTCCTGACTAATTCTAGGAAGCTGTAGATTTATGAGTTTGCCTACAAATTATTGACAAGTTGCGCCTTGATATTCGCTCGCAATTTGGAAGAGGGGTGCAAGTATGAGAATTTCCTGAAAATCTTCACCACTATTTTCGACTCAGAAGAATACTTCTTCAGGTCCAACTAACAGACTGAACAAATCAATGTAATACCATTGTAATTCAGCCATGGGAATTCTATAATTCTCTTTCAAGTTTTAGCAGAGAGGAAAGGATCCTATTGAAAGCTGAGGATCTTTTGGAAGTCCTCAGAGTTAATGAAAAGTCAAAAAAAGTTCTATGGAGCCCTGCTAAGGTTGTGAAGATCTCCGAAACTGAAACAGAAATTTAAATACAATATATCCACTCATTTGAGAATTAATAGTTGCTAACTCTGCCAATTAGCAGCGGGAAAATAGCTCGGCACAATTAAATGTGCAGGAATATTGAGTGGAGATCAAACATAAAATAAGGCCATTTTATTGATGTTTATTGCGAAGAAGAGGATCTGTGGGTTCGTGCCGAAGTGTAAAAAGTGGTAGCCATCGAAGCAACCAATAGTTGGGAAATCACAATAAAGAGGCCTGCTTGCACTCAGCAGATGAATACTTTATTATTTCACTCTCATGATCCAAATATCCAACCGAGTGAGTCTATGGTCTATGAAGGCCAATAATATAGAAAAATAGCTTAAACCTATCTCAATGATGACGAATTCCTCGAAGTAAACAATAATAAGATTTTTGCTTTTCCAAGAAAAAAGGCCCTATCAATCTTTATGATTAGCCTGCTCAACGCTTTTGGCAGAAACTCAGGATTTGAACGAGTCATATCCTTCATCGAAAAGTAATCGCATGTCCCTCTCCTACTCGCCTTTCTGAGTGGAGTAAGCACAAGCTCGAACTATATTGCGAAGAATGTACTGCTGAACATCGTTACAACAGCAATAAATTGGCTGGATCAACTATTTATGCAAAGTTAAAACGCGATTCTTGGCCTTTCAATCTAAAAAATTAAGACTATCTTCAGTTCGTTGTAGAAAATTGCCGCCAATTTGAATCTAGAACATAAGCTATCGGTGAAGAAATGTGCACTAGTTCTGAAGTTAATCACCACGCGCATCAAAAGTGGGGTGGTTTCGGAGCAATAAAACGGACTCAATGAGCTAAACACTATTATCCAACAAAAAGATTAACTACTATATCAAATAGCTTCGATCGTAATTGTGTTTCAATATCATAGAAATAATGGGTAACTTCAGAGAAGATATTCAGAACAGTGTTCCTTGAAACTCAATCTTCCAAGGTACTGGAAAAGGGAGAAGACCTTTTTCAGCTTTGCATTTATCATTCGCTTATCGATATGAATTAATTCATCTAGTTCTATCAGACCCCCAAAAATACAGACAGATGCAAATTTCGCAAATATCACAGCCTCAGCTTAATTGCGAATATATAATATATGAAGACTTTGATCAATTTGATTACAGATCAAAAGTAGTATATTCTGTAAGATATTCAGCTGCTGGGCTTGTTATCTCAGAGATCACACTTCGAGCAATGCAGAGAAACTGTATGGACATTCTTGAAACAAATACTGCAGAGTTAGCAAATATAAGACATCATTCTTAATGCTACAACTCAAACACTGAAACGCATCTATGAAAAATAAGCCACTCTCTTTACAACCTTGCTTATGACTTAAATCCAGGATTGCAGCTTGTTGGTGAAAATAAGATACCTGGAAGTCATTCAAAGAATTCTCGAGCCTGTCAAAGATAAAAAATAGCTGGATTCTCTTTATAATGTAGTCTTAGAAGTCCTGAGCAATGGAATTTTCGAGGCAAGCAGCTTGTAGGATAAAAAAACTGCATAATCCATGGTTTTGCAACTGCTTCAAGTGTTTTCCCTCCTATTCGATGAACACCCCTCGCATTCATTGTTCATTGAGCCTTCAATCCGCTTATACAGAATCCTCAAAATTACTACTACAGACAAAGTATTAGAATAACTTTCGTAGTTTATAGAGAAGCTTTTCTCGAATAAATAATCTATCACTGTCAAAGATATTGCCACATTAGAATAAGTGTTTAGATAAATCTTCAGCATGACCAACATCCTCAACGCAAGTGAAAGTGAGTATAAATTTCTGTTAACTCTATTTCTTCATTTGAATAATCAACTGGGGCTCGTAATTTACAGCAAGAAATAGAATGAAAGGCCCATCATAGTCCGACCAATCACTTCTCTTCATTGCATAAATTAGGTTTTAGAGCTTTACTTCTAGGGGAATAGCGAAATAGTAAGCAAAACGATGATAAGCTTACTGAATAATTCTTACACAAGCCAGTCCGATGAAAAATTTATTGATACTTTGCTGGAGAAGTTATATAACTATAGGAGTTCCAAGTAGTATTTAAAAGCCGAGAAGGTGTTGAAACTGTTGAACGCGTAAATTTTAGTCAGTTAGAAGAACTCGAAATCTTCTGTTACTACTTTTCTCGCTTTGATAAATTCACCCACAGTGAGGCTAGTTATCGCCAATTAGGTTATTTCAGGGATTTCAGCTTATAAGGCCTTATAAATAGAAATCAGGATTTATAGCACACTTCGAGAATTATTGGCAGTCGTTGGATAAAAATTAAAAGTGACACCCTAAAAGCTATGCCTGAGCGTCAACAATAAATAACTAGGGCTGAGATAAAATGAAAAAACATTGATTGAACTGGATGTGAGGCCAGAATGCATGTTGAAAATTGGGAAAAGAGAGAATGAAGAGCCAAAAAATATATAAATGCACGCCGATAATTTAATCATTGGGAATTCATTAAACCCCAATGCCAGGGAAATCTTCATTAAAATCTTCGATCTCTATTCGGTTGATGGCTACATGAGTCCGGATCTATGCAACCAATATATTCAAAAATGCCTCGGAATGCCCCACAATTCCTTCGAAAACAAGGTCACTAAATTTTTCGAAGATTGCGGAAAGACCGTCGCTGACTTCATCGTGCTTTAAGATTTCCTGCTCTTTTACGAGAAAGCCGCCAAACATAAACCCAACGTTGTCTTATCGAATTTGAAGTCAGTCGGAGTTCGAAACTACTTCGAGTATCTGCCAGAAGAAATCAATAGTATCACTTCAGTGTTTTACCCAAGATAAAAACTATCAAGTTCTCCCAAACTCTACGAATCCTTACTCGAGCTCTTAGATCACGTCCACTGTGCAACCGAGGCTTTTACATTATTAACACACCTTGCTATTTCGGACAGATTCCTCATGAAAATATAAAACCTGAGAAGCTTTCAGTAAATAAAATAAATGATTGATTGCCGTGGCGAACTCAGGCAGATTTACTCTCTAAAGATGATTGAGTACGCGTGGAGATCGAATAAAAATGCGCAGTAACTGAAAGAGAGGTTTGCTCGCTTTGGGGGAGCTCAACTGATATACGATCTGGTCATGAACAAGATAAATTCGGGAGACACAAAGAATTTCGGGATACAAGTAATAAATGAGGGACTGAATTTGATAAAGAATGCATGGATATTCTGTAACAATGGAAAGCAGTCTTAGAACTTCAGCCAGTTCCTGTCGATCCTCAACCGAAGATCGAATGGGCCCGGAAATAATGAGATTATATTCTAGGCTAAAATAATCTAACTTTCTGCATTGTGCTCAATTCGCAAACATAATGCGTAAATTTAGCATCTGAAGCCCTTATCAACACTATACCATTCTCTCATTAGCTTCATAGCAAATAACAAAACAGCCTCCCTTTTACAAATCGACACAGATCATTTGCTATTGTCAATCAGTACACTGATCGTCTTCTGTGGCTAGTCAATTTCTCTTGAGTCATTGTTCGACTTGACTTTCAAAGTTTCACATGCATAACTCCTATAAAAGCTGATCGTGGTTTCAGAATCGTTTGCCCTACTCAACGAAGAGTGGCTTAGACTCTATTTACTCAAGACCCTATAATTTATCTCGACTCAACATGGAAGCAACTTCATCTACTCATTAGCAGCATTCTTGCTGAAGAAACTCAATATCTTCCAGCAGCATTAGCAAGTATAACTAAAAAGAAAGATACAACTCATGGTTTTTGATTGCATCATGGCGACGTATAAAGATAATCCATCCACAATGATAGCAGGAGCCTTGCTCTTGGCGGAATACTTTTCAGATGCACTTGAATAGGATCGAGTCTTCGATGTATTTAACGGCCTTATCTTTGACTGTCCTGTAAATCTATCAACTGCAGCAGTTGCATCAATATTGCGGTTGTGTGAATGCTTTTTCTAAGCAAGCAACAGCGAAACCAAATCCTATATTATGAATAAAATGGTCTCGTCAATGAAGTAAAAGATGCTGGCTTTAATCGATGAATCAGAATTAAAAACTAAATCCGTCAAAGTGGGGCTCAGGAACCTCGGGGCAACTGGATCGTTGAACTCAGTGTTGCAGGTGCTACTCTCGATCAGACCATTCTGCCAAATAATCAGAAGCACATAAATAAACTCTAATTAAGATTTCGCACACAATGAGGGATAATTGTTCAATGAAATTAAAACGACGCTCACACACTTTAAGCATAGTGACTTCATGGATGTGAGCCCGAAGGCAATATTGCATAATCTGTTGCAGAAAGAGAACCCGAATGAAGATATAAAAATAATCCCATATGACGCCCATTAAATTTGGGGCAAATTAATTAACAAACTCAGCAGAGTCAACCCAGCAATCTAAAAAATGTTTCAGGGAGATTGGCAGCAAACAAGCTAGTGCAGAAATTGCGACCATTAAGTTGTAATTTCAGAGTCATTTACGTCAATTAACTTATAGGCGAAAGATAGCCTCTTATAAGCATTCAAGAAACAGTTTATGAATTCCTCGACAGAAGCTGCTGTCGCTGACTATAAGTGCGAGCATTGTAAAACAATCTCGGAAATTAAACTGAATATCGAAATTAAAAAGGCTCCTGAAATATTGGTTTTCCATTTAATGAGAATGTAATTTAGTCTTGAATCGTTAATTGGTAAAAAAATGAGTTCTAAATTTACCTTTGTGAACTCAATCGGTAGCTAATTCAACTTCACTGCATCGGGGTAACATGAGTATGAGCTTACTGGAATTGTGAGTCATGACGGAAGTGAACAAGAAGGGCACTACTTGAGTTACGCAAAAACGGATGATGGTCAATGGATCGAATTCGATGACTCCATCGTTACTAAAATGCCTTACGAAACTATCAAAAGCCAATGCGAAGGATCTGACAAAGATAAAAAATAAAAATGCGCCACTATGTTGTTCTATTCTCGCAAATAGAAAAATTAAGCCAAGTTATAAATGCAATCTTAGCCATAATAATAGGACTTGAATAGGAAAGTAGTCGAATTAGTTGAAAGATAAAACAAAATTCGGAGATTTAGCATACTCTTCTCTTCCTAAAAGTTCACCAATTTTTTTGCGGACCTAATGAAGAAACATACCAAATACAATAAATAGTTGCTGTAAATTTGCCATTAGCTGGCCTTCAAAACATGGAAAGCCTTGCCGATATACCCCAAGATGCTCAGCTTGCTAGTGAAAATGCATAAATAGCTGCAAGGCCATCTCGAAATGGCTATTCACGACTTGATTGTGCAGGAACTTGTCGAAAATCCTGCCTCTGAAAAGAGGAAGCTCACCAGCGATTTCTTAGCAGATATAATTTCAAACTCTTATGGCCATCCTGAAAACGAGTAGACAGCTCAACAAGTTCTGACCAAAATACACAAGAGTCTGGACTTACTCGCTACAAAATACGACAGCCAAAACGAATTTTTCAATTTCTGGTTTAGAGTCTGCAAAAATCATGGAAAGGCAGCGAATTTCATGCTTGAAAAAGATTGCATTTATTCCTTCTTCAGCTTCTTTCTAAAGTGCAATCCACGCAGTAATAACTTGCGAGTACGATCTCCTTTCGCATCAAGATAGAAATTCGATAACTTGCTTGGCTGCATTTGCTTTCTTCTTTCGTTTTAATCCTCGAATTAAAGCAACGGGATGAGCAGACAGATAGAAAAAGAACAAAGCCTCATGGCAGACAACTTCTGCCATATATATAGCGAGAACAATGATAACTTCACAAATTAAATCATGAAATACATCTGCACAAACAACTTCTAAAACTCCAGAAAAACTGCAAGTTTCATATTAGAGCTGCTATCTCTCAAAGAAACGACAGCTTTGATCAAGTGCCTAAAATTGATAAATGGATTCCTTGTAATTGAAGATCAGTGGCAGTCAACTCGAGTGCTGTGGGTTCTTGGTAAAAAAAGAGAGTCATTAATCCCAAAATAAATGGATTATGAAGAGCAAGTTGCAGAGTTAGGAATGCGAATCAGTATATATCAGTCTCCACTATTGAACAAATAATCACTGATTGAGCAATCTATAATCTATAGGTACCGAATGCCCGAGTATGTTTTGTTCTGTATCAATTAGCTCCTCACAATAAGCTAGCATTCGAAGCCCATCCTCAAATATTTACTCTCAATAAACTCGATAGACTTGCAGTTCAGTAGCATCTTCAGTTTATGGCAGTCATTCCTCAAAGAATATGAATGCCTACCTATTCACAAAGTGAAACCTATATCTCAGCATCGCTCGCTCATTGCTGATCTGCAAAAAGGCATATAAACAATTCAGAAATAACATAGAATAATCTCAGAAAACGCACTAATAGAGATCCCTTTGAAGTGGACTGAACTGCAAGAATCTCAATCGATTCTGAAGTTTAAACTATAAAATGAAGTAAGTGATGTAGAGTTCAAGATTCTGTAGTATAGGATTGATTACGTGGTCATCTAAAAGTCAAAGATCGAGTAGATAATGCAAAATAACTACTCACCTCTCAGTCTAAAGTTTGTGGTATCCTTCGCAGAGAAGTAGGAAAGATCCAGAAATATATTTGCTTACTGGATTAAGAACAATCATAAGGCAAGTCTAAGCTTATCAATCTCGCAAAAAGTGAGCAAAGAGCGATATAATGTCAACGAAGAAGAACTGATGGTTGGCCGAAAAGCCTAAAAGATCATTGATCTGCTCGAGAGTGAACTGTAGTAGATGACTGTATGCGCCATTTCTGCCAAAAAGTGATGAATTTATTTGCTAAACTTCTGTATTCAATTGGCATCAGCAATATCCCACTATAAGATCACTCGATTTATCCAACCAGATGACATTGCTGCCATTCCCCATATTTAATTCCAAATTATATTAATAATATGCAGTTGTTCATATTTAAGCATTCATGATATTTAAGCATTAATGATATTTAATGTTGGTTTGAATCAATAACTTCCATCATACTTTGTCCACATGAAGAGGCCTGAGTTGTATTACGGGGCCGAACCCTCTCCATTAAGTTTGTCCAGTTGGCTGGCAGCATAAGACTTTGTTGATTCTTCCCTCAATTTCATCAGTTAAGGAATCGACCACTTTCAGGCTTTTGAGTGCCGTCTCGAGTTGTACCAAGTTTCTGGCCCCAATCAGAGTACTCGAAGTGTGTTTAAACTTGATGACCCAAGCCAGAGCTAACTCGGTAAGTGTACAATTGAGTTCTTTCTCGGCAATCACTTTCACTTTGATCAGAGTTTCATTGACTAATTACCGGGAGTAGCCATTGAAAGCCAAGGCATTGAAGATCTCCTTAGGATAATTTTAAGTGGATTAATTTGTGAGTCTGCCCTCTACTTTATCCTCCTCAAGATACTTGCCCGTAAGGTAGCCTCCCAAAAGGGGACTATATGCCATCAACCCCAATTGATATTTTTCAAAGAGGGTTCTGAACTCCGATTCAATCTCTGCCCGATAAATCAAATTGTATTAATTCTGGATAGCGACGGGCTTATGCCAGTTTCTTTTTTCGCAGATCTCAAAGGCTTCAAACACATTTAGCGCACTCCAGTTCGACACTGCCCAATAGAAAGCATGGCCCTATTCGATGATATCGTGATAGGCTTTGCAGACCTCTTCTAATCGAGTGTTGGAATCGTAGCTGTGGGCGATAGCGATGTCCACATAGTCCATTTGGAGCCGCTTGAGGGACTCCTTGATCCCTTCATGAATGTGCTTAGCGTTGCTGTTGGCAGTGGAGTTCATGTCGGGGTTTTTGCTGGTCCAAAACTTGGTGGTCACAACAAGAACTTCTCGACTGATGCCTAATTCCTTAACAATTCTTCCGAAGATTTCTTCCATTTCGCCCATCCCATAAATCTATGCGAGGTCAAAGAAGTTGACTCCGCTCTCCACACACTTCTTGACAATTTCTTTATTTTCTTCATAGGAGAGCTTGGAGTTGGTAAAAGTGCCAAATCCTATCGCAGACACCATGAGGCCAGTCTTGCCTAGGTTTCTGTACACCATATTGCCTTTCTGGAACATCTTTGGATATATCTTTTTCTGATGATTAAAATAATTAAAGTAGGTAATTTTATCTCTTCTGAATGAAATCCATGCATTATTAATAATACTCATAAAATAATGCCTTTATTTAATAAACAATTGCTCACTCAGTTAATGATAATCAATCACGGATAGTGCAGCAATATTTACGACACTCCATACCAATTAAACTGACTCATTTGCAATCGGATTCTGCTGTTTTAATGGCATTGAGTATTTCTTCCGCGATTGTCAATGCGATGGATCCGCTGCTTTGCTTATTTGTGTGATTGCCATTTGGATTGTTTTGGCCGTCGAATAATGTATGTGATTCAATAATGAGCTAAAATACCTGCGAGTGCTACTTTAACTGTGTCATGATTTCACAGAAATTAGTCGCAGAATTCATGAAGATTAAAATGGACTCCAAACAGCGCACTAAAATATCGTCATCATGAAACGACTGGAAGTTCTTCATAGATTAAATTATGATGGCTAATACCTGATACTTGTTCAAGATATAGCCCAAGAGCTATCGATTGTTTTGTGCCATAATTATATAGGAAGTTATTGTTGAGAGAAATTCCCTCTGGATGCCGATGTCGAACTATGAGGGATTATTGAGTATTATGCCGTGATCCGATGCATTGTTGTCGAGATATGCGTGGCCAAATATCTTGAGAATCATCCCGAGGATCGACTATTCCGCGATTTTCATGCAAAAGTAAAGGTCACTCACGGCGAAGTTATTGACAAGCCTCAACACTAAGATGTTTATCTGGGAGGAGTTGTTCCGGGCTTGTGCGAGCAACGACTGTATCAGGATTATCAGATATTTTTACACTTTCCTGAGTTGCGCGGGTTCGCTCAGCATGTACGTCAAGTTTATAAGAAATCTCAAAATGTGCTCGCACTGCAAGGGTAGTTCTGGATCGCATCCGAATTCAGATAGGTTGCGAATAGTCATGGGGCTCTTAAACAACTCGTTAATGAACATCATCTTGACATGCTGGCATTCATACTACTTGTCAGCATTCTTTGCATTCCCCGTGCTGACTTTCTGAATGAAAGAGTTCTAAAGTAAGGCTGCACCACATTTTTATATTGGCCGAAGGGAGAGGATGTTATGGCACAATAAAATAACTGAATTGAGAAGGTCCTCATTTTCATCCCCAGGCTTCACCTGATCGGGCGCGCAAGTTTGCAGTAGTGCCCTTTTGATATTCCTGTGAATGGTTATCATATCGAGAGAGTCCAAGTATATGAGGTCTTGGCCAATTGTGACTAAGTAGTCGAAGTAGTTGCGGAGGATGCTGGTTTCCGCCAGTTTATTTTCCTAGCAGAGTTTGTTGGCCTTGTAGAGCACAGGCCCCGACGTCCTTTCGATAAGAGCGACCCTTTTCGAGCTGCTCTATTCGAGTTGGACGAGGATTCCTTCGATCAGGTAGACGTAGTTGGACCACTAGACGAGGTTGGTTTCTGAGAAAGTGGCAGTTATTTTGTCTATGCTGTCCAGCACCATGGCCCTCGCTTCCGCAGGGTGGCTCGTCGCAATCTCCACAATCTTCTCGATACTCCTCGGCAGTAGCTCGAGCAGTTACTCAAGCATTTTGGCATTAAAACTATTATGGGTGAACTCGTTTTCTTCTGCCACTTTCTAGAAGTACTTATCAGAAACATAAAATTATTTTCGTCGAGCTGAAAACAAACCCTCAATGTATTCACGGCGCAATTTGTCACGGAAAGCATTCTTCTTATAATTTTGGCTCATCCAATAAGACTAATAATTAGCTACTCATTATAACATACAATTATACTTGAATAGCAGCATCAAATATTTCCACAACCAATAATACGACAATTATACTGCCGAATTACACAAAAACAACAACAATTATAAATGAATTTATTTTGAGTTGCTGTTACACACTATTTCGTTCTGATGGAAATCAACATTATTCTTATCGTTTGTTCAAATTGAGTAGTTGTAGCACATTGCGAGCTCGCGTTGAAGTTGCTATGATAGTGATTGGATAGTAAGAATAGCACCATACTGCTTTTAAACTATGAATTATATCTCTAAACTCAACACGAGTTCAATTTCTACATTTGTGATTACTTTACTGATTAGAGTAGTGCAGAATAATGTCAGGGAGTTATTTTGCGGCATAACTGGAGTGTCCCGAATTAACCATGAAATAAGTTTATGATTGCTGAAGAGAAGTACAGTTATTCAAATTGACAATATTAATTATTATTGATCAATTTGAAATTGGGTCAATTGACAATACTCAGAGTTAGAAAGTAGAATTTTTTATATCTGACATATATTGTTTTTCTTAATTAATATGCCCATTCACACACGCACACACGCACACCAAGCTAGTTGAAATTTTGATATATTTGTGGTTAATTTTGGAGAAAACGCGCTCCTCAGAGAGAAAGGCAATTGCTGTGCGCTTGAGCCTGTTTTTCATAAATTAGAATATCCATCATTCATGCTTCATGAATATCTCTACCAAACAGCAGTCGAACTCATATGAGATCATTCACATTGAAAAGGACATATCTTACTGTGGGCGGACTTTGCTGCCTTTTGATATGATTCGGTTTTTGCTGACAGATTGGTCTTGCCTGGGCAACCTAAAAGTCATTGGGAGTCAGAGAGGCTGGTATGAATGCGAAAACGAGCATTATGAAATATAAAAGGATGGCTTGATTTTATGCGGTAGTGTGAATTTATCAATGGTATTTGTTTAATTCTAAAGTGCATGCTGCCAAGACAATTAAGTTAGTTCTAGGGATGGCTTATTTCGGAAATCCTGTTAAAATCGCTCTGTCCTTTCGACGCCAATAATTGCAACACGAAGATTCCCGAGAGTGAATAATCATGGAGCGTTCAGGATAAAAACTCAACAAATGACAAAAATCCAGATGATACTCGGTTGAGCCTTTACGAATAGTTCGAGTGTACGACCGAGGTAGATATTAGAGTAACCCTAGAGCGATGCGACTGCCATTATTGCTCAATTTTTGCTAATCTTTGCACCTAGTAAGAATTGTATCTCCAGCTTGCCAAAACAGCACCAAAAATAATTCAAAATTACTTCGGATTCCCCCATTCCTGATTTTTAAGCTGGTTTTAGCTCTGAACCTATCCGCATTATTTTCAGGAAAACAATGAAGTTATCTTTTTCCTCTATTTCGGAGATATCTTTCGGAGTTGCTTTTCATCTTCGAATAATCATCGAAACGAGCCGTGAGCAAAGGGCTCAAATAAAGTTTATTAACCAACAGGGATACGTGCAGATGATCTTGATCAATAACTATCATTAATAGATTGGCATCTCTATCTCGAAAACCCTCGATGCCATGTATACAAAACTAACATCAGTGTCATGCATAGAGTGTCAATCTCACAGAAAAATTAACAGCAATTTATACGAGCTGCTGGCGAGTAAGTTCTAACACGTGGTTTATACGGTTCAGTATAAATCGTTTAACCCACAATAATGGCAATAATAATAGAAGGAGAGAAAATTTATCTGGAAGCAAAGTTAAAACAAATAAATTTATCTCATAGTCAGAACTCTGACCTTTATGATATCGAGCCATGTCATAACCGATTCCTGTATCAGAAATGTCTGTAGCACTTTAAAAAACTATACTTAAACAAATAGCCTTATAGAGACCCCAATGAAAAAAGCTGGGTGCGAAGTTGTTGAAAAAAAAAAAATTTTCCACAATTAGCTTTGTCTCAAAATCTACGGGGCCATGTATAATATGATCGTTGAGGAGGATCTCGGCACCAAAGATGTTGATGAGGTTCACCAAAGATTCATACTGCGGATGCTGGAAAATCGCAGTAAATACGAGATGAAAAAATACACAAAATAAAAGCGACAAAGGCCTGAATGGTTCCAGAGTGAAGATTCTACATAAAAGTTAAGGCATTTTCCATATAAGATTCGGAAAGGAGTCAACAAATCTTGTTGTGTGTGCGAATTAAGCAAAAAAAAGAAGAGTCGGTTCATTTGCGAGAAGTGCAGCTCTCTCTACTCGCGAGATATCACGATCTGCCCCGAGCACTTCAAATAGTACCATAAGAATCCTATTAAGTATATCCCCAAAGGGGTCAAGAAGGGAGCACGTGCGAACGAACTTCAGTGCCTCAACAACAAGATCCATGAAAAGCTCCAAACTTCAAAAAATAAATAGGATTATCAGGAAAACAGCCAAGAACATGGCAAATAATGTTTGCAAAGTGTTTAAGACATATTTGGAAACCTGAATTGTCAGTTAGGTTAGGTCTTCGACATCATATAAGCCTTTAATATGAACATCGAATAGAAGAGCTAAATGAACCACAAAAAAAAAGGGGTAGACAATGGGCACAATGGGCCAGGAGTGCTCTACCCTAACTTTTATCACCACTTCAATGAAAGTGGCTTGAATCAGTATTATCAATGATCGGAATAGAAATGTCGAGTATCTTCACGAGTATAGTTATGAGTATTTTTATGAGTATATCATATTGTAAAGCTTATAAATAGCCTATTTGAATGATTCATCAATAAGAATCGCCTATCAACTACTCAGAGCATTAATAGTAATCGGAGTCAAAAGCAATAGTTTCACGTAATGAAGTAAAGGAAATATATGAGGAGCGTATTGCACCCGTGAATCGATGCTACAATACGATTTTGAACTTGGTAATTGTTTTGTTAGCAATCGGGTGCTCTTACCAGTATTATTCGATCAGCCAAAATTACTGGGGACCCAATGAACGATCCGAGAAGATTGAAGGCTATCGCGATTAATTTCCAGACTTGCCTTTAAGCCATTTTCCTGAATAGAAATTCGAACTGAGTAAATAAGTCAAATAACGGGTCGATTTGGGCCAGCCGACCCAAGCTCCGAGATTTTTATCAGCAGTTAAAATAACAAATAAAAAGAGCTCGAGTCAAAGCCCACATTTATGCGGCTTCATGAATGGAGTATTGGTTCTTACTGAAAAATCAATCAAGTCAATAAGCTTATTGATGAATGCAGGGTTGGAAGAGTTCGTGGTGGTGGTTGATCGCATGGATAAGTTCGGATTCGAAATCCTGGCCAAAAACTTCAATAAAGCCCAGCATAAATAGCTGTACTAATACAAAACGTAAAATTTAACAATCGACTCAGATTACGAATTTTTATCATAAATCACCCACCAATGCAGAAAGATCCTCTATCTGCAAAACTACATAGAAATAAAATCCAATGAGAATGCCTCTCAGTTTGTTAAAGAGCTATCAAGTTTAAAAGAGTATGAAATTAAATATTCCAAGAAGTGTGAAATCAAAGGAACTCAAACGACTTTGGCAGACTTATCATCCATCGATTTATAAGCTCTCCCTTCTGAATAATTTCCGAAGTTTGTGTTTTTATTTGACTCATCTTTACTGCAAGTTATTGGGCCTCTGAACTTTGCCTTTTACAGTAAGTTTAACATTGAAGAACTCATTATCTATCCACTGTTAGCCATAGCTCAAAAATCAGAATATCTTTTAGGAATTTAAAGTCTGTACTATGCAATCGACTAAGCTTTTATTCAGTTTAAATAATTCAGTCTGAAACCTCCAAAAGCCCATAGAAACAAGCAAAATGTTGGAATTTGTTTTGTTTCCTATCCAACGAACCCATAATAGACAGATTTATCGCATTTGCAATCGTACATGCACTCAATTGAATAGATACATATATAAAGGCCATTTTCGGTTGGGGTTGGGGTTGGGGTTGGGGTTGGGGTTGGGGTTGGGGTTGGGGTTGGGGTTGGGGTTGGGATTCACTAATTTTCAAGAGACCGATCTAGTAAAAACAAGAGTAAGATAAAAGTAAGGCTAATTATTAAGACAAAAAGGGCTGTCAGCTCTTTATCAAATTACGAATCTGCATACACATACTGTCCATCCAAATCGTTGATCATCTCATCTCGACATAATATCGCGTTTGAGAGCTACTTCCTCAAAGACGTCACTGCTGCCTACAATGCGTAAAACCACTACTACTTTACAGCATTTAACGAAGTCACTCATGGCAGCAGTAAGCAATAAATAGTCCTTGAGAAGGAACTATAGTTCCCGAAAGAGAGGTATAAATTTCGGAACAATGCTATGTACTACTCGCAGTACTTCCAGCATATTCAAATTTATAAGTCTGACTTGTTCAAGATGATCTATTTCGAAATGCTCAAATCGTCATAAATCGACTTCTATGAAAGTGAGGCTTCGTTTGTCCTGCCAATGCTCGAGATGCTCAGGCTGAAAATGGGGATCATTAAAAACATCGGCCTCAGTGTCATGACTCGAAAGTAGACTGAATTGGAAGCTGCTGAACTTGCGAGTCTAAAAAAGTATTTCGAAGTGGTCGAAATACCAAACAACATGCTCATCCCCTACCCAATGAACTCTCTCGGGAACGTTGCTTTCAGAAAGAACTCTCCAGATAAAATTCATAAAATTATTCATCAAGTTTGGATCGGATCTGAATAGCCCTCAAAGCTTCGAATTAAACTACATGAGACCATCAAGGAACATAACCCTGATTTCGAAGTTAAACTCTGGACAAATTAGAACATCACAGTCAAAGAATTTTCACTCACTTATTCTCTCATTCAGCGCACTTTATAGTATCAGAAGACCTCAAGTCGATCTTACAATGCGCCACTTGCTTCCCTCATGCGCTATGAGTTGCTATACAAATACGGAGGAATCTACATGGATTTCAAAACTGAAGGGCTGAAGCCAATGAATCCTTTTTTGAAATATGAAATATTTTTTACTGATGCGACGATGTCTAAATATCGGTTTGGGTATCCTGAAGACTTCGGGAATCCCATAATGGGAGCACAAATCCATTCTTACTATCTGAAAATAATGCTGACAGAGCTGGTATTGTAGGAAAAGCTCAATTACAGCTAAGTGCTTTTTCCAGCCATAGTGGGAGCTTATATGCTGAGAAAGGCATTTAATATCAAGTAAATTTATACTCAAATTGGCTTTGGATTTCATTTGTTCAGCCCTCGGCCTGAACTAGATGGCAGCCGAGAATAGGAAAGTCTTTGTCTATCAACCGAAACTTCTGCCATTCAATAATTCTTCGAAATCGCCGACTTAAAAACAGATAAACACCATAAAATTGCAGTGCCTTGTAAGGCCTACCCTGAAGCTTACGTTCTTCAGTATAAGCCTTTGGGGAGAGCGTGGGTCGGTGAGAAAAGGAATTAAAAGCCATGATTTAAGAATAAGAGTATATTCCTATCAATAATCAATACGATAAATGCATACATAGATCATAGCCTGTTATTGGAGGTCGTCCAGGAGCCTAACTGACAAGTTTTTGGCCCTCGAATCTCGTTCTCGGGCATGATCAGTATCTCTACAAGATGGCCATGAAGCAGTTTAGAAGTCGCTTGGGTCAGAAGAATATTTAGCTTAGAAATTTATACAATTATAATATTATTCACTTTTTTATTTCCCGAAATCTGCTCAGCGGACTATGGCAAATAATTCGAACCAGAATTGAATTGGCAGCATTAACTTACCACAAACAAATAATGTACCCTTTCGAATTCCCGCCGAGCAATAAATTCTGAATTAAATTATAACTTTCTACAAAACTAAATTTAATCATGTCAATTCGGTTTATAATTGAATTAATACTGCTTGGATTTCTGATGGAGAATAAATTAGAGTAAGCACGAGCAAGTAGTCCTGAGAGGAGTAATATCTATATACTAATATCTGCACTCGTTTCAAGCTCTTTTTCGACCATCCTAACCAATCCGATCGAAGTCATGAAACTAAAGATGCAGTATGCACCCACTGTCTGCCCTCAATACGCCCATAAAAGTATGTAAGGATTGTTTTAGATTATAGATAGCTGATTAAATGCAGCATAATTACATTTTACCCGAGAGATGCGTTTAAAGGCCTATCAATTCTGATACCACAAGTTGTGGCTGGGAACTTAATGTTTATGCATTTGTACGAAGGCCAGAGGAAGGTCTACTTGAGATATTTGGGCTCGACCTAGGCAACTCTCCTGTCATCTCTTGTCTCTCGGCTGGTGGTCTCCACAATTCTCAACCCCTTGGAGGCACTACGAGTCAAACAAATCAACTCTACTCCACAATTAAAGATCTTCACCAAGCAGAAAGGGCTGAAGGCGACTTTGGCCAGGGATCTCGCGTTTTCTGCTCTCTTTTGGTCAATCGTGGAGGGAATGAGGAACCACTTTTCGGGGGCATAGTATCGGTATAGCAGCAATGTGGGCGATTTTTACATGAATGCAGTATCAGGGGTGATTGCAGGAGGGCTCGTCGCAGGCATCACGACCCCCCTTGATACGATAAAGACAAGAACTCAGAGTGGAGTCGAAGCCAACGGGTCTCTCAGAAGCCAAATGTTAGCAATCCTCCGTCAATAAGGTCTGCCTGGCCTGTTTGCTGCAGCTCCCTTTCGAGCTATGAAGTGTGGCTTGCACTCAGGTTCATACTTAATAATATATGAATATCTACTAAAGATGTCCTCTAAATCGAACTATCTCAGTATTGTTCCGTCTAACTACTGATAATCTATACTCTTCTATTGAAGAAATTGTTTGTGAAAGAATATATCGACAGTTATTGTATTATTGGGACGTCTCAGAAAAATATAAAATTTGCATATTTACTCGATATTTCACTTTCATTTATGCTGCTGCGTAATGCATTCGAATGTGTAATAGTATTGCATCATATGACAACATCCAAGTGCTGGCTGAAACCTTAATTTGTGAAAATGACATCTCATTCGCTATTTTACAATTTAAGGCTATTTATAAGATATGATTCTTTGTTGATAACAATTTATGCCGACCATGCTCATAGAGTATACGATAATATTGGAATGAGTTAAATAATGAGTGAATGCCTTATTCAATTTCCTGCTTCACAAATAATACGATCATAGATATTAATTTAATTGCGTTAGTTCATGATCATTTCGTTTTCATGCTCCGAATATGGATGTGACATGGGGTATCTGGGACAAGTTCACTGATATTATCGAGATGTCATCATGCAAATCTCGGCGATCTTCAATGAGCTCTATTTTTTACTATGTTGTCTTATTTCTGCTCAAGATCTTCTATTTCGCGGCATTCAGCAGCTTTTAAGGGAATGCTGAGTTATTAACTGCTTCTTTATGAATCTTGTTTACCTCTGCGTCGTTTAGTTCGTCCCAGAGGCCATCTGATGCGAGCATGAGAGTTGTATAGCCTGAATTCTTAATGACCATTGTCTTTATTTATGGTTTGTGAGTGATGTAGGGCCCAGTAAATGTGCTGAGCTTCGTGAAATTATAATCAGCGTTCTTCAGATAGAAATCGCCGAGAGAGCGAGTCGGTTGCAATCTTCCTTTAACGTAGCAGTAATTGGTATTCTTGATGCACTTATAGATGTCCTTTTCAAGAGGGAATTCACTTTTTAATCGCTACTGCTACGATGGTTCCCCAGCATTATGCCTTGCGTTTATTTTGAATGGCGGGCTTTGGCCCAAGAGAATGCCCTCACAGTCCCCAGAATTGGCAACCGTTAATGTATCGTAGGTGATGACAGTCGCGAGGGCACAGGCGCCAACCCGCTGATACTCCACATTCTAAATGTTCTTGAGGAAGATGGCCTTGAAGCCGCTTTCGACTTCATCGAATGCTTCTTCAAGAGATTTTTATATGATACCCGTGATGGTGGGCTTCTTGCCTAAATTATGAGTGAATCTTTGGTTGAAGACCTTGGGCATGTTTCCAGCCGCGTAATCTGCCTATGAATATCGCAATCAGTACCACCAATGCCCCACCATGTCCATCGAAGACTGCAACAAAAATTCCCTTGAGCTTGTCGACCGTAGAGTAGCAGATCCTGTCTTAGATTTCTTTGTTTCCCCGGTATTGGATGGTGCTAACATAATCTAGCTGATCGGCGACAGACTTGCAAGAGACCTGATAAGCTGTAAAGCAAGATAGAAATAGTTTGGAGGCTGGCTTCATTCAATGTCAATTTAAATAATCAAATAAACGCAATATATGTGAATATATGCGAGGATAAGCAAATAGATTAATTCTGCCATTTTTTCCGGATCCAGTAATTTCGTTGAGAGTATCCTGTACCTTGCTTATGAATTATTATCTAACACTTTATTGCAGTTTCGTTCTTCGGCAATTTCATTATAACTATTCAGATTATCGGTATGTCCAAGAGGCCATCAAATACTTCGTATATCTATAAGAGTGGCTAATATCTAAATGAGCCAATTGAAACTGTTTATGGCCAGCAATTGAAACGCTACATCCTAATTAAACCAATTGGTCATGGATCGTACTCTCATTGCTACTTGGCCAAAAATTAAACTTCCGACAGCACCTACGCCGTAAAAGTAATCCCGAAGAACAAACTGTAAATCCTCGAAAGAGAAAAAGTAAACTATTCAACAGATTTAGCTCATATACGAAATTAAATTGCATCAGTTGTTGTCGCATGAAAACATTGTCTATTTTGACCACTGGTTTTAAAATGAAGCATACCAATACATATTCATGTAGTTCTGTTAGAAAGGCGTATAGTTTAGTTTTTATTTCAGAACCTTGAAACAGAGCTACAGAAAAGCGGGGGTATACTGAGCGAACCGTAAATTATGAAATATGGGTGGCAAATAACCCAGGCTGTCAAATACCTCCATGAGCAGAACATCCTGCATCGAGAGTAACTTATGGTCTACATTTAGTCTGAAGCCTTGCAACTTTTATATTCATGCGAACACACAGCTTAAACTTGGAGATTTTGGGTTTGCCTGCCAGCTCGCCAATTAGTTCGATAAGAAGAGATAAAGCTGTGGCACTCCCAACTATATTGCGCCGGAGACAATCAGCGGCTACGGGTATTCTTTCTCTTCAGATGTGTGGTCGATCGGGGTCATTCTGTATCGGCTGAGGTTCGGGTTGTGTCCTTTCGAAGGGAGCAATATCCGTGAAACACTTGAAAATGTGCGGACATGCAATTACAAGTTCATGAAAAATGTGAAGATCAGCCCAGCGTTTCGAGATCTCTTATAGAAGATCTTTATTTTGAACTATGATGACAGGCTGACGACCGAGTAAATACTATGCCATGACTTTTTTGCCTCTCTTGACCTCAATACTCTCTACTCCAAACCCAAATAGTCTATTCAGTCCAAATCCCTCTTTGCCAAGATATTCTCCAGTCGCAACCCCAAACAAAAATCCTCAATTAAAAGCCCATCCAAAGACCAGCAAACTTATGCAAAGCGTACCAGCCAAGAACTAACATTAACTGCAGCTCAGCCAGTCATGAAGAAATCTAATTCCTGTGAAACTCTGAAAGAAATAAAATAGATTTTCAAGAGTAAAAGCAAAAATAAGTCGAATCATGACACAACATTCACTCATTCGTTCCAGACTCTTCCCTCCAAGATTAACACATCGAGGACCAGTGGCGACAAGTAGAAAGATCCATACGGCATCATGTCGCATCAGATCTATTGGGAGCAGGCCATGAAATCAGTTACGTAGATTTAAAAGCCGACAAATAACCTGATGAAGAAAGATGAGACAGTGAGAGTGTCCCGCTTGAACCAGTTTATCCAGTAGACTGCTCATAGCATAAACTACTCACAAACTCAAGACAATAAAGCGAGCAAGATCAGGGCCAATTTCGGGGACACCAACAAGAACAAAGCAAAGAAACTGTTGGAGCGAGTTCTGCTTAAATATGAACTGCCCTATAGAATTTAATATCTGAAAGATGCGATCGTCATTCATTATAGGCGTAACATCAAGCAGCTCATTCTGCTCTCCAGTGCCACCAAACACTCCAACATCAAATAGCACCTGCACGAGCCCAGCATCGTAAAACCAGGCTACACTCAAAATTTGACAAAGACTTCCAAAAGTACAATCGATGCGAGCAACAGTCTCATAAACACTTAAATAAAATCCATCAAGCATTTATCCCCAACGATCTCAAAAGCTGCCTCGTCGTAAAGCAATGAGCTATTACTGCTATACTTTACTGAAGGCCTTGAATCAGGTCAGCATCCAATGCGGATATTTGGGCACAATGCTAAATAAATTGCGATTGAATAGCTACCTAGGGTGGCCAAGTATATTATTGAAACACAAATCAAATGGGACCACGTCAAAACGGAAAATTGTCATGAAGAAACAGGGGAGGAAATACTTCTTTAATTCTCAATTGAGACTGAAGAACACAAAATAAGGCAGATTAAATCGAGGGTGGCTGACAGTTGGGCCACCAGCAAGGACGGCATAATGCTCAAGTACGCTCCTTCTCCCAAGAGCATGGCACACCAGGAATAATAGACAGTAATAATCGGCAAGATCCTGCCACAAAACTGCTTCTATGTCTCAATTGTCAGTTAAGCTGCAACTAAGCAGAAGCACGCTGAGTTCCTGTACGAAGTGAATACGAAAAAATAAGAGCTGTCGACTGTCGAGCAAATTGGCGTGATGAGAATTTACGCTGGATGGCTCAAGCTGATGATTAAAAAATGAATAATGATTGTTTATGTCCTTGTAACTCTATCTCAAATTGTGATGATTTCTTTAGTTCAGATAGAAGCAATCATAATAATTTCCAAAGGTTTTCGAATGTCCAAAGAGTTGAGCAAACTTTTTGGGGCTCGGTTGCAACCTACCAGCTCATGCATTGAAACCTTAGTGCTGGTTCCAAAGCCTTCATCAAAGTAGCCATTGATAAAGCAGTTGATTGGAGATAACGCTGAAGATGAAGCCAGATCTCTACATCTCCGTTACTTCTGTGCTTCATGCAAAAAATCCCTCCATCAGCAAGTGAATGTCTCAATCACTCTGTAGAAGCCGGAGATTTCGAGTGTTAGGCTGTGCGTCCCGTGCTTTTCTACATATGAATAAGGTGTCGAACAATATACCGTTAACTCGCATTGTTGCTTTCCCCTCATTTAGCAAACGTGGTCGGTCGAACACGAAATGTTGTTGTTAAATGGCTTGCTTTTATATGGTTTCGGCAACTGGCCAGACATCAAGGAATACATGCAATACTTAGGGTCATTCTTCTCGATCGATGAATTGGAACTACATTATGACGAACATTATTGCCGAAACTCATCGTTCCTGCCTGTACGCCATCAATAACATAGGTGATTTCAGAAGAATTGCTAATGAGGGCGAGGAACTACCCCCACCTGAGAGTTCCACCTCACAGATAAGCCAAGGTGAAGCCCCAGAAGGAAAAGATGCAGTAGATTCGTGTGTAAAATAAAAGGGAGTGCGAAGATTTGATCAAGACCAAAATCAAAAACAAATCCAAAAGCAACATCTCCGAAAGCGAAAATAGCATTTCACTACGAGATCTTAATAAGTCCAGTGCTCACATATGTAATAGCAACTAACTTAATCGTAATAGATCAGCCAAAAACAGCCTCCACAGCAACAGCAGTCCAAACAATCAACCTACATTGTGTTATAACACCCTTCGCAACTAATTCTTCGAGAGCTATCATTTGAAGCTGTAAAAATATATTGCTGACCTCGAGTTTAAAGACAGTGACTCCACGGAGTAGTTTTAAATTAAAATGCAAATCATTGAACTTTATACCAAAGCCTTAGAGGATCGCTATGAGAAATAAAGCATCATTCTTGAGCATCGCTTGCTCGACGCCAACTAGATCAAATAGAGAGAGTTCAAATAAATGAACGACCCCTTTTAAATGCAGACCACTCTGCTGACATAGCCCCTTATGAGGTACACGACCTATGAACAGCAGAAGACTCTTCGTGGATGCGTCTACTTTTGCTTGAAAGTGCAATCTATGATTAAGGCACTCCAAAAGTGCTGTAAAAACAACAAAAAGAGCTTGGATTGCATGCTGCCAGTTTTCGGGAACTCCTCGGGGACATTTGACAAGAATGAGCTAACTTTCAATCGATAAGAAGAAATACTGGCAATGAGCATGCCCAAGAAAAGAGTGCATAAAAACCCCGAAACTCGCGCCACAGAACAAGAGAATGAAAGTAAACAAAAATAAAGAGCAATCACTGAGAAACTTGGAATAACACCAAAATAATTATAGATTCTAATCAGCGAAATGAAGAGATAAGTGAGATCTCCCGGAATAGATCTATAGTCTGAGGACAGCCATCAGGAAAAGAATGCAGCAATTTTGCAATAACTGAAGAATAAAATGAAAAAGTAAAACATCACCTTTCGTAGGCTCAATGATAAGACAGCTTCGATTAAGGAATGATTATTTTTATCTCGCTTTTAACGGCCCTTCACATTAATTTACGTTTGTTTGTTTGTTTGAGTGATACTATATGTTGTATATTCCTTTGCTAAGTAATTGTGAGGCTATATTATATTTAAATAGAGCTCAAGCACTTGAGGGGCAATGGAGGCCATCCAAAGTGATCTTGTCAGTCAAACATAGGCTAAAATGAAGTATCGACTAATAATCAAAGTATTGTCTTATTATAGTGGCGTTTTTATTGCAGGCCTTTGTTATTTTGAGAGATTTTTAATGATCTTTGAGAAGCTCTTTTCAATAGGCATTTGTGTGCCATCGTATTTTCATGGTCTGAGTTCCCTTATTTTCTACCGTGCCCCTCCTCCCGGTTCGCGGCTACTCTCTTGCGAAGATCGATTTAATTCAGCATTAAACATCTCTGCGACAATCTCAACAAGTTCTTATAGTTCTTGGGGTCCATATTCGAATAAATGAGTTCTTGATTGCTGACAGTAACTTTGGAACAATAGCCCATGAAGCAGGGGAGCAAGAGATGCGATGGCTTTCGCTCATTCATTTTCGAATTCATCAATCTTATAAGAATCTGTTTAAAATGATAAATATATTCCCTTTTTATTATGTAGGAAGCGAATGCTAATTAAACTCATCTCCCAAACCAATGATGTCGCGTATTCCTATCGTTCGTCAAATATAAATCGTTCGACAGATATAATATATAATGATACAAATTGCACATTTGTTACTCTTGCAACTGCTCTGCATCTTTGCAAAGGCTTAAGCCGTTAATGGTTCTCTTTCAATTTCGGTCACCAACAACCGAGTCCAGGAACTGACTGATTATAAATTCAGAGTGACTTTAATCTACAACGACCCATTGCAAATCGGTTCCATAATGTACATAAACTTGCCTGCCAACTACCAATCGAAGCCAGCAACTTCATATGCATGCAGTGTGGTTTCCTGGCCATTTACGGGCACAAATCTCGATTGTACTATATAGTACCGAATATTAAAAGTAACTGGGGGTTTCCCTCAGCTATTTTAAATAGTAGAGGATACTCTTTTCGAGTTTATAGTGAGCAGTATGGAGAATCCCAAGGTTGCTGGCACTACAGGCTCATTCACTGGCTCTATTCTCAGGGCCGATGGGACCAGAATCGTGCTGATCAGCCCATTTACGTTGCTGATAGCTCCTGGGAATTTGGAAGTCACACTCACGGTCGAACCATCGACTGTAAATACTGACAGTGATTTGATTATACGGGTAAAGCCGAGCCACTCTATCCCCCCAAACTCATATCTCCGGCTGTTCGTTCCGACAAACTTTTGGCCTCGTTCAAATTCCCTGAATCCCTAACGGATCTTTAAGTCCTAAACTGTGCCATCTTGCTTTCCAGTTTCTGCGAATCTGCCTTCGAACCTCTACTGCATATTTACCGTTGTGAGCAGGACTATTCGAATCTACAACATCGTTTCAGGTTCCTCTCTGAATGAATAATTCATATTTAAAGTGAGCACAATAAACAGCCCGCCCACAACTGAGAGCCAAGGATAGTTTCAAGTCACAATTCACATTGAAACATTTGAGGAGATTGATCAGTCGAGCAACAATAAAGTTTCAGGGCTCACTCCCAAGTAGATACTGAATCCCTCACTCTACCTGGTCGATGATACGAACAGCGTCAGCACATTGTGCGAGATCGCAGTGACAATCAGGTCTATCATCTTGGCTACGGATAAGCTGACGATCAAAATACCCAGCGAAGTGTCTCTGGCCGAGTTTTCTAAGATCACTATGCAAAACACTCAAATTGCTAACTTCCAAGTGACTGCCTAGCCTGGCTTCAAAATCGTGTCATTCTAAGGGATTACAATTCTAAACCCCCTTGAAATCAAAATCCAGCTTTAAAACATAATCAACCCTGAGTATGTCACGACCACCGGCTACTTTAGCCTCTGGACTTCCCGGAACAATTTCATCATCGATCAGATTAGTGATGCCTTCAGGTACACCACAACTTCCGGTGACATCAATGCCACCATCAACCCTGTCAGCTCTCAAGCCGGCATTCTCACCGATTACACTTTCACTATTTAGACGACCAAAGAGTTGTCAGCCAGCCATTACATTAGCATCATCTACCCTTCTGCTCGCTTTAACATTCCTCAAGGCACCTCAACCCTATCCTGTTTATCAAACTTATCTCCCACTTGCAAGGTAGATGTCCCAACCGCCAACATCATCAAAATTAGCGAGTTCTTCTCCTCAGGGAGTTTTTCTGCATTCACCATTACTCTGAAGAGCATACAAAACCCTGAGTTTGTAGGTGCTTTCTCATCCCTTACTATTCAATCATATACAAGCTCTGGCAACTTGGTTGATTAATAGCAAAGTGGGATAACATTTGTCGTATCTGCTCGGGAACTAACATTGGATCGAGTTTCACTCAGCTCTTCTTCCCGGATGGTGAATCGCCTCACTAATTTCGGTTTAGAAGTTACTCCATTTTTCGATATCCCTGCCAACTCTAAGCTCTATGTCACCTTCCCAATTCAGCTGTAAGTTTCTGGGATCAATTGCTCCCCATATGCTTGCAACTTTTATAGTGGCACCACCTACTATATGCATTTGAATGCTGCCAGCAAAAACATACCTTTTACAGTGCACCTCAGCAATATCCGAAACCCCACATCAACTAGGACAACTGACACATTCCAAATACGAATAAACAATATGAATAGCCAATAATTGCAGTATCGAGTCAATTCACTGACCTATGCAGCCAATTTGCCTGCGGTTCTCTCCATCAGTTTAAATCGCAATTCGACAGTCAATAGCGATACAAATGTGAACTATGAACTTTCATTAGGTGTAACATTCACCTATACTGAAATGGTTTCTGCTGTCATCACTCTTCCCTCGTTGATAAAATGCACAGGCTGCTTATTGCATGAAACAAATGCAAGTCATTACTCTGCCCTCATTGAGGGGTTGCAATTCAATGAGAACAAGATAATCACAACCATCATCAATGGACTCTCGAATCACTTTTCTTATGAGCCTCTGTAGGCTATTGTCACCATTTTATCCTCGAATGGAGTCGATAGAATAGCAGAAGGTAGCATTTAAATAATCAACGATTTGCCTGGAGTGCTGAGTCTTACTCAAAGCTTCACACCCAGACAGTTCAATACAGCAATGACGTTGTCAATCACCAGCATTACCCCTCAGTACAATAAATTCAATCATATGGCCATAAGTTTCGGGCCTGAGTTCGATATTGCAGGAGCAACTATTGCTTCAGGTGCCTCCTTCTATAGTCTAACAGTTGATGCACCTTCGAAGATTCTTTAGCTTGTAAGAACTACAACGAGCATCAATAATTTTGCAATTTCGGGTATCAAGTCTCCTTCGTTTAGCCCCAGCACTCCTATCAAATTGCGGACCTTTACACTGGCGGATGAGTTAATTGATGAGGCTGCTACATTCATATGGTCGCATGAATGCAACACACCTTGCAAATAGTGTGTATCTGGAGCGCTATCGACTTGCTTGCTCTGCTATTCTGATGTTTCCTTAGTGCAAAACCGAATCCTCTACTTAGAAGCCAATAACACATGCAACTCGATATGTCCTGATAAGTTCTATCAAGAAATACCCACCAACTCTTGCGAACCCTGCTCCTCCTCATGCGAACATTGCTACTCAACATCTATTACATGCTCTAGTTGTCCGACTGCTCCTATTTCTATGCCCTATTTACTAGACAACAAATGCTATAGTCGATGTCCTGACGGATACTTTCCAGTTGATAGCATAGAACCTAAAAGATGTCTGAGGTGCGACTATTAAAACAAACACTGTCGGAAGTGCAGAGACTTCGACACATGCGAGAGCTGCTTGGATGGCTATTATTACTATCTTCATAAATGTGAGGCCAATTGCCCAGTGGACATCACTGTGGAAAATGACTTCACGTGGAACTGCGACTCATGCTCCTTAAATTGCAAGAAATGCACGAGCCTTGGGTGTCATGAATGTGAGCTTGGGTATCTGTTAGATGCTGGGGAGTGCTCCATTGTTTGTAAAACCCCGGGATTTGTGCCAGATGGAGGGGTATGCAGAACTTGTGATGAGACTTGCAAGAGTTGTTCGATGACAATATTTAACTGCCTAACATGCGACACCGAATCAGCTTATCGTTACTTCTTCAACAACCGATGCTTTGAGAGTTGCCTTGATGGCTACTACGAAGATAACTATCAAAATTTGTGTCTTCCCTGCACGTAACCCTGCTAATACTGTGTTAATTCCTCAGTTTCTTCGTGCACGAGCTGCATCGCGACATTCACACTTCATGCCTAAACCTGCAAATCGGAATGCCCTGAAACTTTTTATAACAGTGGCTCGAAATGTCTCCCATGCTCCAATAGTTGTCTGACCTGCCTCGCACCAACAATCTGCATGTCCTGCCTCGTGAATTATAGCCTGGATGTCCATGATTGTCGATCAAACTGCCTTCCTGGATATGTCACTGTGAACCGAGTATGCATGGCCTGTAGCAGCAATTGCAAGACTTGTTCCCTCGTCAATTTTTGTACTTCCTGCTTCTAAAACACTTATCTTTTTGAGGGCACCTGCGTATACCCTTGCCCATCCAAATATTTTTAGTCCGTGCCTTATGCGGATCATTTTGTGTGCTTACCTTGCTTGTTCGAGTGCGCAGAATGCTAGGACACTGAATTATGCTACAGCTGCGTAGGGGGGTATGAACTATCTGAGAACTCCACCTGTGTCAGCACTTGCACCTTCGGCTATATCCCTATCGACTCAATATGCGAACAATGTGCATTGAATTGTCTCACGTGTACTTATGTTTCAAGTAACTGCTCATCGTGCCCCGCCCTCAAGTATTACTTTTATAATACCACCAATTCTATGGGCACTTGCTTCGACAGTTGCCCAGCCAGCCTCTTCACGAGTTAGTTGGATAAAAAATGCCTCTACGCTTGTCCTGTTCGGACCTACTCTCATCCCACTACTAAATTTTGCACCAGATGCCCCAACTTCTGCTCATCCTGCTCTTCAGGCACGTATTGTTCTGCGTGCTTAAGTGGAGCATCTATGCATCAATTTTTGTGCTATGAGTAATGCCCTCCTGTTGCACAGTACCCCTTCCTAGGGGTATGCCGATCTTGCAACATTGTCGAATGTTACGAATGTTCAGAGACATTATGCGCCCAATGCAACTCCGGGTTTTATCTCGTAAGTGCAGGCAGTCTCTGCATAAATACATGTGGGAGCAACCAGCAGTATAATATTTCCCTGAGGGAGTGTGAAAGTCTGCCCACCCCAGAGACCCCAAACACCACAAACACCACAAACTCCACAGAAACCACCAATAACACAATAAACAGCACGAGCACTGCAATCGATATTAAATTTGTGCCAGTGCCTTTTCTGATAGTTGGCGTGATATGCATCGGCTCAGTTATCTTATTACACTTCACTCATGCAGTGTCAATGTTCGGAATGCTCTATTGGGTAATTTGGCTGCTATTGCTCTGCTCAAGCATCACCACAACTATCATGACTATCCTTGAAAATGGCAGCATTTCCTTTGGCATTTTTAAATCAGCAACAGCTTATTCAAACACTTCATCTCCCAGTAATGCAAGCCGAATTCGTTTCCTCCAAACTGATTCGAGTGTATCTCTTGACATGATGGCCTTGGCGATACTGCTAATCCTCGGGGTCGTCGCTGCCAACATTTTACTCAGTTTCCTCACAGTCATAATCCACTGTTGCATGGTCCGCATGAAGAGATACATCATAGTCCTGCTTCTATCCTTGGTGTTAGGAATCAAGTTGATTGGTGGGCTTCTTTGCTCCAACTTTTGCGCAGTAAACATGAATGAGCCTCCCAGCAAAAGAGATGAAAGCTTCGACCATAAAATAAATATGACAGCGAGTAAAATAATGCCGAGCCTCACAGCCAAGCGAGACATCCAGACTCATGCTCATTTGGAATACGGAAAATAGTAGATATTAAAAGAGTATAGTTCTTTCTGGAAGTTTTATGACAGGTTGCAGCTGCTGGCGATGCTGTTCGATATTGCTTTGATATTCGCGGGCATCCTACTGGTGTTTCACTACACCAAGACTGCTTATCAGTTTTACGCTGGCATCGAAATTGTGATTCTTGCCATAGTTGATTTAACCTTCACCATATTTTGGTTTGTTGGCAGGGATAAACTCGCAGGTCAATCTACGGCATTCTAGACATTTCATGAAGATTACGCGAAAGACGAATCGCATGAGCAGATTGATAAATAGCTCAGAGGAGAGGAGGGGGAACTTGAAGAGCAACTGAGTTATTCCTCAAACGATCGAAGGTGGGCAATGAGCGAGAACCTGTCCCCCAAAAAAGCAAATAAGGCCAGTAAAAATATCTTCGACTGTCTGTCTTAGTCGAACGCCTCTGAGGGATAGAATGAGAGTAAAGTTTATCAATCCTTATACAACCACCCTAAGGACACAATCAAACTGCAGAATCACCAAATTTAGGCAGCAATTTAACGAGGAGTCTATCGAAGAAATAAAGTATCCCTTGCCGAAGAGCAGAGGCTTTCAGACTAAGAAAATGCTTTAGAGAGCGCATAGAAGTTCAACCAGCAACTCAAAAAAGAGGAATAATCATAATTGTAAAAGGCTGGAAAGTCGATCGAAAAACGAGACATATTATTCACCCATGACAAACAAATTGCATAAAATATAAATAATGGGCAGAGTTATAACGACGATAAGGGTTAGGGCTATGACCAGAAAGCAGTGAAAGACAATGAGGAAGTCGACACATTGTAAGGACAATAAGCGACCTAGATTTAAATATAATACAATGACAAAATTATCTTCGAAGATCTTGATGAAGAAAGCCTAGATTTATCGGAGAAAGAGCAATAAAAGTAATCGGAGCAATTCAGTCAGCAGAACAAATTTGCTCTGGAGAGGGAAGATTCATTGGGGTCGCTCCAAAACAGGAAAAAATAAACTGGCTAAACCCGTCATTTGAAAGCTCAGGATTCTTTTCCCGCCAAGATCGAGGAGATACACGTACAGCGTGAGAGCAGTAAGAACAGTGAGCCATCCAGCCCAGGCATCAGCAAACTTAAAGGTAAGCAGCCAAAGCCCAGCAAACTATAAATCCAGGATATCTCAGAAGAAAGTCAGGAAGATTCGAGCAATAAAAGTAAGGATAATGCAAAATACATCAATGTCTTCAGGCACGAAACCATTGACGACTAACTCAATGAGCAACGGGCTCCCAAAAACCCAAAATCGTAAATAGCGAGCAGAATAAAGAGATAAAGCAAAGATATCATTTATGCTGACTTAGAGTCTGTGGGGACTGTTGAGGAGTTAGAAGATGACGATAGTAAGATGGAGAACATTTTTATAAATAGAAAACCCAACTTTACCATAGATTTCGATGAAAGAGATGAGGGGTAAGACCGCCCAGGCAAACATATTAGTACAAACTTTAAGTACAGCAATGCCCCTCCAACAATATTCAATAGCATGCCACAAACTTATGATTTGCCTCAGCGGCTCCCAATCAAAAAAAAGAAGAAGAAAAGTGGGACCGTAGATTATCATTGATAATATTTTTAATTCAACATAGTCAACATAAACTATATCATTTAAGTTAATAGTTAAGATTGGATAATATCATGCGTATTCTCTGCTTTATGCCAATTGAATCATCTTTGAGCATTTTTTGTATATTTAGTCCATAACAACAAATATCGATATCTGAACACTAATTTATTTATATTTTTCCTATAGTTAAGCCTAATAACGCATTTTTATAAGATTTACATGGACTTCTGCATCTTGCATCCTGCATCCTGCATCTTTGTTTCTTAAGTGGCTCCTTCTTACGACTCTTCCCGGAGCCAATTGAATGGGATTTTGTAATTATACGATGCATTAATTGCATCGTTTGGTGAAAAGTATCGATAATAATCTATTAAGTATAAATCAACCTTCTTCCTCTCCTTATCCTTCAGCAGTTTCGATTCCGACCTCTTCATAATCTTTTTCAAGGGCAGCCAAATCTTCTCTGGCTTCTGAGAATTCTCCTTCTTCCATTCCCTCTCCGACATACCAGTGCACGAAGGCTCTCTTGGCGTACATCAAATCGAACTTGTGATCCAGTCTTGAAAACACTTCAGCAATCGCAGTAGTGTTAGAAATCATGCAGACTGCTCTCATGACCTTGGCGAGATCTCCTCCGGGCACAACGGTTGGGGGCTGATAGTTGATACCAACCTTGAAGCCTGTTGGGCACCAGTCGACGAACTGGATAGTTCTCTTGGTCTTGATGGTTGCAATTGAAGCATTGACATCTTTGGGCACAACATCACCTCTGTACATCATGGAGCATGCCATATATTTACCATGTCTGGGGTCGCACTTAGCCATCATGTTTGCTGGCTCGAAGGCAGAGTTAGTGATTTCCGCAACGGAAAGCTGCTCGTGATAGGCCTTCTCTGCTGAAATAATCGGAGAGTAAGATGACAACATGAAGTGGATTCTGGGGTAAGGGACCAGGTTTGTCTGGAACTCAGTAATATCGACATTAAGAGCACCGTCGAACCTCAACGAAGCTGTCAAAGAGGAAATGACCTGCGCAATAAGTCTGTTCAAATTTGTGTAAGTGGGCCTCTCAATGTCCAAGTTACGTCTGCAGATATCATAGATAGCTTCATTGTCCAACATCACAGAAACGTCAGTGTGCTCGAGCAAAGAGTGAGTAGAAAGAATAGAGTTGTATGGCTCAACAACTGCAGTGGAGATCTGAGGTGATGGGAAGATAGTGAAACCAAGTTTGGATTTCTTACCATAATCAACGGAGAGCCTTTCTAAGAGTAATGAGCCAAGGCCGGAACCTGTTCCTCCACCAACAGAGTGAAACATCAAGAAGCCTTGTAGGCCTGTGCACTGGTCTGCTAGCTTTCTAATTCTGTCCAAGCATAAATCGACGATTTCCTTGCCGATTGTGTAGTGGCCTCTTGCGAAGTTGTTCGCAGCATCCTCTTTGCCTGAGATCAATTGTTCAGGATGGAAAAGTTGCCTGTATGTTCCAGTTCTCACCTCATCGATGACTGTGGGCTCGAGGTCGAGGAAAACAGATCGAGGGACATGTTTGCCGGCTCCAGTTTAGGAAAAGAATGTATTGAAGGCATCATCACCTCCTCCGATAGTTTTATCGGATGGCATCTGGCCATCAGGCTGAATCCCATGTTCTAAGCAGAATAGCTCCCAACATGCATTACCGACTTGAATACCTCCCTGACCAACGTGAATGGAAATAACTTATCTCATTGACTTTTACTTTTAATTATAAGTTTCAATTAAGCTGTCAGTTTTTAAAGCTATATAGTAGGATCAAATCTCGATGATCGCATTTTTTGCGAACTTCTATAATTATATAGGGAAAATCGCTTTTACCATTTTTGCTAACTTTCAACAATCACCCTCAATTGAGCTGCCTCTCAGATTCTAGGCACGCATTTCGCCATTTCACTATTCTTCACTTGAATTTTCGTCAAAATGCCGGTTTACTCCTCTCTATTAAATTATCTCTTTTAAAATTCGAGGCCTTTCGAATTATTTTCCCAAATTTCTCTCTTTTTGCTCATCTTTACATCGCATTTGCATTTATTTGATGCCAGACATTCGCAAAACTGATACTGGCTGACATCGATCTCGTCTGTAGAGTTTAGTAGTATTTTTTCGAGAGATCAGAATATATTCTTAGATAAATAATTTAACGTTCCAATAATAAATATATTCAAATTGTAACATTTATTTAACATATTCAAATCGTAACATTCTTTTAATAGTTTCTCATAATTAATATTTCGATAATAAATAAACATTTATAATTAACAGGCTGATAATTAATATGCTTCTAATTAGGCTATTATTCGAGTTTTGATATCATTGCCATATCCTGAAAGTGCTATCAGATCCGCAACTATAAATGGCCTTAGATTATCTATCGAATACAACTCCTTGCACTGAATCCTCGTGCCCTTTCAGAGTCGTTTCGAATTTCGCTAAATTCAAATTGTAGAGTTTGATGTCTCCATTATCAATCCCGCATGCTATGATGTTGCCACTCAAATCAAAACTCACTTTGTTCGCAGAGTATTCGCTAA